>NW_021604622.1:13721299-13790113 GCF_004785775.1 Grammomys surdaster
TCTCTCTCTCTCTCTCTCTCTCTCACAGGCACACACACACACAAACACACACACATAGAAAAATGGTAGGTTTTTTATGGATGAAATTTCCATAGTTCTCTTCTATCTGAAGGAGAAATTTTTCAAAAATTCTTAATGAATTTTTGAAATATCAGGAGTATCAGAGCCTATATGTGCTACACTTTATTCTTTAAGTACATTTTTATAATAACACTCAATATTTATATTACTAGGAATATTAACTATAAGTGAAGTTGATTGATTTTTGTAGCACTATATAATATGATTAAAGACTTCTGAACTTTTTTATTTTTCATTAATATAACTGAACCATGATTGATTATGAAACTGTTTCACCTAACATGGAACTACTCTATATGACTCTGGTACTTTCCTCAAAATAACACATGAGGATAAAAAGATAAACACTTTGAGTTTAAATATAAAGAAATTCATCAAAGAAGTGAAAATTACAGAAGCCAGTAAGTTACTCCACATGCAGAAAGTACATTATCTTTTAACATTTTGAATATATTTAATTAAAAAAGAAACCTGAAATTTTTTAATCAAATTTTGTCCTCTCTTGGACAGGTATTTGTTATTTTTCAAGATAATTATGTTATTAAATGCAAATAATGGTTGAATGAGAGGAAAAACACGGCTTAAGAATGATAGTTTATGTCAAAACTAATATCAAGATGTCTTTAATTCTAAGATAAGACTATCATTGACTTTTATAGTGTATGAACTGCAGCAGGGGATTTTTATGCAGATTGTACTTCATATTAGAAATGAGGGAGGTCTTTGTTTAAGTCTGTGGCTTTTATTTGAGTATTGCAAGTGTTATTTATTTAAGCATAGACCAAGAGTAAAGACAGGACGATTCACATCTGTAAATTCACACACACACACACACACACACACACACACACACACACAAATTTGAGAACTTCTTTTTTTAAATTTATTTTATTTTATTGGTTATTTTATTTACATTTCGGATGTGATCCCCTTTCTCCACTCCCCCCCAACAGGAATCCCCTATCTCATCCCCCTCCTCCTGCCTCTGTGAGGATGTTCCCCCCCCACCCACCCAGTCCCACCTCCCCACCCACGAATTTCCCCACACTGCAGCATCCAGCCTTCATTGGACCAAGGACTTTCTCTCCCACCTATGCACAACAAGGCCATCCTCCCTTACATATACAGCTGGAGCCATGGGTCCTTCCCTATGTGCTCCCAGGCTTGTGGTTTAGACCCTGGGAGTTCTGGTTGGTTGGTATTGTTGCTCTCCCCACGGGGACACAAACTCTTTGAGCTCCTTCAGTCTTCTCTCTTAAGAAAGGATAAATCCTTGTTGTTGAAACGATTATTGAATGAACTTTCTAGATCTCACTTTATTTTGTTTTAATGTGAGATTATGTCTGGTACTTCTAATCAATGTTACAAAAAAAGTATATCAACAGTGTGCGTGCTAGGGGGATATTTGACTTTTCTTGTCAGAACATTTAGATAATTTGTCAGAATTTGTGACCTCTCCTCTTGTGGTCTGCATACAATTTCACTGAATAGTCTCAGTTTCTTAACAGAGAAGCGAGAATTTAATTTGGACTATAGTAATTCCATTATAAAATTTCACTTACCTTTTTAGTAAGTGTATATGCTCGGCCTGGGAGTGGCACTATTAGAAAGTATGGCCCTGTTGGAGTAGATGTTGCCTTGTTGGAGTAGATGTATCACTGTGGGCATGGGCTTTAAGGCACTCATCCTAGCTGCACGGAGGGAGTATTCTTCTAGCAGCAGCCTTCAAATGAAGATGTAGAACTCTCAGCTCCTCCTGCACAATGCCTTCCTGGATGCCGCCATGTTCCTACCTTGATGATAATGGACTAAACCTCTGAACCTGTATCTCAGCCCTAGTTAAATGTTGTCTTTTTAAGTGTTGCATTGGTCATGGTGCTTGTTTACAGCAGTAAGGACCATAAGAATATGTGAAGATAATCAATATTATAATTAGATAAGACTTTCAGCAACATTTTCTGTAAAATAGAATAACATACATGAGTAATATACAAATAGAGTTAATATACAAAAATAAATGCACGAATGCATAAGTGTATGGATGAGTAATTGAGGCATGTTAGTTAATGAAGAGGAGAACAATAACTTACTGAGATAACATGAGTTTTATATATTAAACAATTCTGTTTGTAAATTTGACTAAGCTGTATTTTGAGTAAGAGTTAATTTAAAATGACTTAAGATCACCGTGTACTTAAATCATTTTTGAATAATAATATGAAAATTTAGGTTTAAATTGATTGAATATGCTCTTTCTTCTAGAGTTTACATACTATATTTAAACAGGAACATATCTGTAATGTTAAGTACATGGTCAGTAGAAAGGTGATCGTGTTGTGACTTTTAATTAGATATCATCATACAATATATAGAAATATTTCAGACTCTTATAACTGAGGTCCTTGAGCCTAAAGAGGAGGATTTGATGGAGATAACCCATTTTGACTGAGTCTTCCAGTGTTTCTAACTTTCTGTGTATTGTCCAGATGAGTATCCTTATGTTTGTTCTTATCTACTATAGGAGGAAACTTCTCTGAACAGGGCTAAGTAAGACTATTTGAGTTTGACTCTAGTGGAATATTCTTACAAGTCATTCAGTTGTTACATACCTTTAGCAAAAACAGTAGTATTTGATTTTCCATAGGCTTCTGGCTTTCTGCTCTCATGTTCTTGGCCATCCAAAAAATTGTTCATTTCATATAGTGGGACTTAAATCCAATCAGATATTGGTTGGTTGCTCCCACAAAATTTGTGTTACAATTGCACAAGTGTGCCTTTCAGGCAGGTCACCATTGCACATGTAAGGAATTGAAGTTGGGTTGTTTTTTTTTTTGTTTTTGTTGTTGTTGTTGTTGTTTATTTTTTTCTTTGCTTGTTTTACGTTTTAGATGTGTTCTTTGATTTGATTTGCAAAGATTTTATTGACAACTTTTACATGTAAGTTCATAAAGGAAATTTGTTAATAATCTTTCATTTTTGTCCCTTTATGTGGTTAAGGTATTGGGTAATGATGGCTTTGTATAAAGAATTGTACCATGGTTCATTGTTTCTACTTTGAGAAAAAACTGCAACCTATTGATGTTAATTCTTTGAAAATCTGATATAATTCTGTGTTAAGACCAAGTGGCCCTGAATTTATTTATTTATTTATTTATTTATTTATTTATTTATTTATTTTTGACTATTAAATACTGATTTATTTTTTAAAAATTTTCAATTTGATAGACAGATTTTTAAAGTGTACTATTGTAGTTCTCTGGGTTTTATTGGCCTACTATTATGTCCCCTGTTTCATTTTTAATTGTGTTAAGTTATAACTTCTCTCTACTCTTAGTTAATTTGGCTAAAGGTTTGTCAATCTTACTGTTTGTTTCATTGATTTTTTGTATGGTTTTTGATTGGTATGTGTTTCTATTTCATTGACCTCAGTCCTGAGTTTGATTATTTCTTTCTCTCTACTTTTTGGGGTGTGTGAGGTTTTCTTCTTGCTATAAATAAATGGCCTAAATCTTCTTAATGCTGTGACTATTCAATACCATTCCTCATTTGTGGTAACCCCCAAGCATAAAACTGTTTTTCTCAGTATTCCACTTTGAATTTTGTTGTAATGTTGTTTCTTTTATGAATTGTAATGTAAATATCTGTGTTTTTAATGGTCTAAGGAGATCTCTGTGGTAGTTGTTTGACTCCCAAAAGGGTTTGTAGAGGAATTTTCATCCAAAAACATGGCTACACTAGCAACGGATCACATCCAAATACCCTCTAGATCTTTGTCATCCAGATGTAATGCAAACATACTTTTAATTCCAGGAGACAGAGGCAGGCAGATCTCTGAGTTCTAGTCAGTCAGTTGAGATGAGCCACTGAGTTGAGAGGTAGTGCAATTGGAGTGGGTTTTGAAGCAATTTAATTTGTGGAGTTCAGAAGCAGTTTTTACAAAGACAGGTTTCAGAGAGAACAAGCCAGACAAAGATGAAGAGAGACTGAGCCAGAGAATGAGAAAGAGCCAGAAGATTAGAACAGATTGGCAGGGTTAGTTTCAGGTCAAGCAGAACAATTCAGTGAAAAACTGAGAAAAGTCAGACTGAATCAGTCAGCTTGGAGAGGAGTTTGAGCCAGAACAGTTGAGCTGAACCAGCCAGCCAGAATTAAGAAATAGCTAGAAAGGGTGAGCTTATGCTGCAGTAAGCCTCCAAGATAACAATTAAGCCAGTGGAATAAAACTTACTTTTATAGGGGTTTTGACCCATGTGTTGAGAACTGCTCTTCTAGACCTTTCAGGTACATGGTTTAATTACTAGTAAATTACTAGATCTCTCCAATTTTGAAATGTTGGCACTAAGTGCTCTGACCTTTCCTCTTAATACTGCTTCCATTATATCCCATAAACTTGAAATGTTGTGTATTCATTTTAATTTTCATTGATTGGATTGAACATCTTTCATTTCCTTTTAAATTTCTGTCCAGATGCATTTTTCATTGATTAAAAAATTGTTGAGTGTTCATGAGATTGTAAGCTCTCGGTTGCTGATATCCAGCTTTCATTCATGTCAGAAAGAATTCAAGGTGTTATTCCAATTTTCTGGTACATTTGAGACTTGCTTTGTGTCTTGAGTACGCAATCAGTTTTGAAAAAGTTCAATGAGGTACTGATTAAAAGATAAGATGCTTGGGTACAATGTACTGTAAATGTCTGTCAAATCCATTTAGTTTATAATGTCAGTTAACTCCACCAACTTTGTTTAACTTTTTTTTAATTAGTCATTCCATTCATTTACATCTCAAATGATATTTTATTTCCTGGTTACCCCTGCACCAAACCCCTGTCCCATAGCTGCCCTTCCACTCCCCTTTGCCTATATGATGGTACTCACCCACCCACCCACACTCTCCTCACCCACTGCTCCAGCATCTCCCTATGCTGGGACATAAACCTCTCCCGTTCCGAAATCATCCCTCCCATTGCTATCATGCAAGGCTATCCTGTGCTACATATGTATCTGGAGCCACGGATCCCTCCAGGTATACTCCGTGGTTGGTGCTCTAGACTCTGGGAGAACTGGGTTGTCAGGCCAGGCTGTGTTGTTCTTTCAGTGGGGTTGCAATCCCTCTCTTCTCATCCATTCCTTCAGCCAGCTTCCCCAGTATGTTCCCTGAGCTCAGTCTAATTGTTGGCTCCAAGCACCCACATCTGCATTGGTCAGTTGCTGGCTGGACCTTCCAAGGAACCAGCACACTAGGTTTAACTTTTTAATAGATGGCCTGTCTGTTGGCGAGAGTTGTATATTCAAGTTACCCACTATCATGGTTTACATGTTATTTAAGCTCTAGAAGTATTTTTGTTTTATTAATTTGTGTAGCTTTGTGTTTGTTGCATAGGTGATAAGAATTGCAATGTCCTCCTGGTATCATTGTTTCTTATCTTTTCCAATTAGTTTTGGCTTGAAGACTATTTCATCAGATAGTAAAATGGCTACCCAGGTTGCTTATTCATCCATTTGCTTGGAATATCTTTTTCCATCCTTTTCTAGGAGGTAATGTCAATCCTTGATGTTGAGGTATATTTCTTGTATGCAGCAGAAGGGTGCAATATATCTGAAGCACAAGACATCCAATGTTTGCATCCACTCTGTTATTCTGTGTCCTTTTGGTGGGGGTACTGAGATATTGTATTGACCATTATGAGTTGTCAATGAGTGATGTCTGTTGATTCCTGTTACTTGTTTATGGTGTGTGTGTGTGTGTGTGTGTGTGTGTAGTTCTTATTCTTTGATTTAATGGTCTTATATTATTAATTCTTGTTCTTTCTTGGGTGTGGTTCACCTCTCTACATTGGAGTTTTCCTTCTAGTGTCTTCTATAAGTAGGGATGCAATTATAGATAGATTTGCTTTAATTTGGTAATACCTTGGAATTTGGTAATTTCTTGACTGTCTATTGTGATTGAAAGTTTTGCTTCGTTTAATAATCTGGAATGGCATCTGTTATCTTTTGAAGTTTGTTGAACATCTGTCCAGGCCTTTATTGCTTTTAGCATTTCGATGGAAAATAAGATTTTATTCTAATTATCTGTCATCATATGCTGTTTTAGTCTTTTTCCCTTGTAAGCTTTTAAACTTTTTTCTTTGTTCTGGATAATTAGTGTTATTAGAATTATGTGTAACTAGAAATTTCTGTTGTAGTCTACTTGTGTTTATGTATATTTCTTGTACCTAGACATATACTTCCTTCTTTAGCTTAGGAAAATTTTCTTACATATTTTTTTTGAAAATATTTTCTGTGTCTTTGACCTGTGTTTTCTCTATTTCTGTTATTCTTAAATTTGATCTTTTTATAGTATCCAGTATTTTCTTGATGTTTTGTACCTCGATTTTTTAGATTTAACATTTTTATTGACTATGGTATCCATTTCTCCATTTTGTCCTCAATGCATGAGATTTACTCTTACATCTTCTGTGTTATGTTGATAAGACTTGCCTATGAGGCTCATGTTCAACTTTCTAAGTTCTTCCTCTTCAGTTTTCCCACAGTTTAGGCTTCCTATAGTCAGTCCATATCAACTTTCATGTCTTCTTCATTTCATGTTTTCTTCACTGCATTATATGTTTCAATTGTTTTCATAGATTTCTATTAATGGACTATTCACAGTCTTCTTAAAGACCTTGAACATATTATTAGTAGCTATTTTGAAGTCCTTGTCTTTTGCTTCAGATATGTTGCTCTTCTCGGGCCCTATTTTAGCAGGGTTATGAGGATCTAGTGGAGACATAATGACCTTGATTTTATTGGTTGTGTTTTTATGCTCACATCTATGCCATTGGTTTGGGGATGGTTGCCATTCTTGGATTTGGTAGTTGATCTTTTCATGGGTGTATTTTCCATTATTTGCCTTCTTTTGTTCTAGGAGAGTGTGGTAGCTATATTTTGTCAGAAAGGGAATGCTTCTGAGACCCTGCCATAGGCTGAACATATTTCTAGGTTTTGGGAACTGACAGGTAATTATGAAATAGAGTTAGAGTTGCTTGTCTTGGGAGAAACTTGGAAGGGTCCAGAGGAAATAGAGAATCAGGATGTGTCATGAGGATTTGAATAGTCCCCTGGGAATGAGTAGAGAGAAGAAGAAGAGGCCACAGCAGATAGTCTGTTACAAAGCTATAGATAAGATTAGGGAACTGGAATTGGATGTCAGAAGAGAGAATGAGGTTGGGTTGGTCTACCCGATTTCCTGGGCTTCATGGTCAGTAGACTTCCAGGGAGTGCCTCTGGGTGTTAGTAGCTGAGACAGAAGGATTGGGTAGGGGAGTAACATTGTAGAAAAACAACGTAGTCCCCTGAGACTTATGAGAAGAGAGAAAGGGGAAGCCACAGTGGATAGTTTGCTACACAGTTGCTGGTAATACTGGTGACTGGAATTGGAAGACAGGAGGGAGAGTAAAGATCCCCTGCCTGATCCCTCTTCAGGGGAATAGGTGCGTATTTCAGTGTTTTGTTTTAAATCTTTTGTGTTTATTTTTCAATTTTTAATTCATTATTTTTCTTTGCTTGCTTTATTTATTTATTTATTTATTTATTTATTTATTTATTTATTTTTGCTTGTGTCTTGGTACATGTGTGGATGTCAGAATAACTTGAAGAAATCATATTTCTTATTCCACCTTTAGAAAGGTCTCAGAGATTAAGTTTAGGTTTTGAAACTTGTCAGGAAATTCTAAGTCCCTGAGTGATCTTTTAGCCCTCAATGCTTTATTTTCTTAATATATTTCCTTATGAAAGCAAGTATGTACATTTGTAATTTTCAATATGTATTTCAATGTAATGTTTGTCTATACTTCAAGCCTATTTTATATTTATTTTTATTAATACTCTGAAAGGCTCTCATATGTAAAATCTTTATAATTATCCTTAATAATGAAAGTTCTCAATAGTGACTTAAACGTATATCATATTCTTTGACTAAATTGTTCAGTTCCTCTGACTTCAAGTTCTGATATTGTGTCTTCTACTTCATTTATTCTATTGCTAAAATTTTCTCTGATTTTTCTAATTGTGTTACAGAAAATTTCAATTTCATGTTTATGTCAGCATGAATTTTCTTCAGTATTTCTTTTTCTTGAATTTAGTCTTCAACTCTGAAATATTTTCATCCTTTTATTTAGCCAAATGTTTGTGCTTTCACGGACTTCAATCATGTAGAGGAATTATAATCCAGCAACATGGCTGCTTTGGAAAGGGATCACATCCAAAAACATTCTAGGTCTGTGTGATCTGGCTGGAATGGTACATGTTTAATCTTCTGGCTGGAATACAGACATGTCCTTAGTATGCATTTTTAATCACAAACAGTGAAAATAAAGTTAGTTTGTTGAAGGAATGTAATTAAATCGTTCCTTCTCTGATTTTTTTCATATTAATGGTCTTTAAATATAATTTTTGTTACAATTTACATGATGTACACACACACATATATATACACACATATTCCTAACATTGTACACATTCCTAACATATACTCATTCCTAACATTATACGTACAAACTGCTCATGATGTATAATACTTGTATTTATGTTTTAGGGGATGACCATTTGGTAGTGTTAACCAACTGGTATGCTTTTCCCTAGAGAAAGCCATTTCTCCCTCTCTCAGTATGCCATAGATCTTTGTGCAGGGTTGAGGCCTCCTGGGCTTTCTCCCACTCACGTTATCATGTGTATTGTTCTCCTTGTTCATTCAGCTTTCTTTAGTCAGTCTTCTGTGTGAGAATCTAAGAGAGAAGCTCCTAGAACACCAAATCTAACAGCAGACTTCCTGTTCATCTGGATCTTACAAACCTTGAGCCACCACTTCTGAAGCTTATCTGAGAGGGTTGCACTGTAGATGTGACCATTTGTACTGTTTTTCACAACTCTGCATTTTGATTGAGGTTTTCTATAATGGGCTCTTTTGCAAGGAGCCGTTTCTGTTCTCAGGAGTGCTGACTTCACTTATTGGGATAAATCCTGGAGAAGGATGTCATGTAAGAAGCTTTTTGGTCTTCAGAAAATATCTTCCGTAGAAATTAATTGATGAAAAGACTGTGCCTTTGATCTAAAATGATAAATCCTTGCTTTGCCATCTGTTTTCAGTGGAATGCACATGACATCATAAGCAAAGGACCACGTTGCAAACTGGTTAATACTAGCTATATTTCCAAACTGCTATATTAAAATGCCTAATAAATATGCTACAATGCTTGTGACTGAATCTTATCTCTCAGTAGCCCAGATGAAAGCATAGACTTTTGAAGTTTTGCTGCTCAGTAAAGATGCTCACCATAACAATTATTGTGTTAATATCTCAAAGACAAAATCAATCACAAACTTAGGTAACATGTAATCACATTCGTAATAGATACATTCCCTTAAGCTTTCCTTCTATGCTTCCACTTTACTCACCTGATCCTAAACTTATTCACTGTTCAAATTTTTAAAAGTCTACTTTTCTTTCTTTGTTAATGAGGGGGAAGTAACAATATTATAATTGATAGTCTGGACTCCATCTTCCCTTGTAATAACACAGGAAAATCTCCAAACCCAACTCCCAAAGAGAGTATTTTAGTTTCCATTTTTATGTTCATTATATTACTCTTCCATCTATCTTGGATGAATTTTTGCTTAAAAGTAGGGACAGACGGCCGGCCCATGCACTGCCACAGTTAGGAATAAGACTATGTAAATTCTGCAAATCAGCCATTAAAAAAAAACACTCCTGTCATCTTCTCTAATGCTCAGAGAACACTGTGGAAGATAAGAGAAAAAAGTGTAATAGTTCAAAGATAGGAAAAAGGCTAGGAAATGCCATCTTCCCAGAAAAATACAGCCATTGCAATCATGAATGCATAGCAGCTGCAGAAGCACACATTGGGTTTGCAAAAAATCAGACCATGAATAGTTGGTCATAGATGAAGTGGGAACTCAGCCCCACCTTCTTTGTTCAGCCATTTGCTGCTAGGAGTTTTAGGGAAACCACTGTTTTAAGTTATGTATCCACAGATGCTCCCATCAGGATCCATTACATACTTCCAATTGATCTTGTTTCCACAAATGATCTTGGTTAAAGCAAATGGCTCATAAAACATAACAAAGCAAAACTAAACCAATGCAATACAGGACCTTGGGTGAAGAATTGATGGGGATGATAAGAGTGTGTTCATAGTAAGGGACAGAATATAAAACAGGATATGGAGAAAAGAGTAATCAAAATGGAGAGTGTATGCATGCATGAAATTATCAATCTAATTAACTAAAAAATAAGGTTATGATTGAGCTGAGTGGGTCATCATATGTGCAAATTCATTGACTTATTTCCTCCAGCTTGATCGTTGCATTGGGTCTAAAACATGATTTTTCACTGAATGTGGTCCTAAAGACATCAAGTACCTGTCGAAATTCCAACTCAACGGACAAAAGCTGCACGGTGGGTGAAGCGACTTTAGGAATTTGCACCACTTGGCTAGTATAAAAAATAGCGTAGAAAAAATTATGTAAAGAGTAAGCTGAGGGGATGACTCTGCAGACAAGAGCACTTGCACGCATAAGGTCTAGAGCTTAAAATCCCAGTACTAATTAAAAATGAAAAATAAAAAGTCACCCATTCCTGTATGACTGCATTATATGTAATAACTTATAAATAATGTATTAATTAGGGTCCTCTAGAATCAGAGAACTTACCGAATATCTCAATATATTAAGGGAAATTATTGAGATGACATACAGTCTGCAATCCAACTAACCCAGCAGTGGGAAACAATGAATAAGAAGTCCAAGAATCTAGAACTTGCTCAGTCTTGTGAGGCTAGGTGCTTCAACTGTTTATTTTTTTATAAGCTGGAATCCTGAAGAAGTAGATTTCAACAGATGTGCAAGAAAGTGATGAAGTCTGTCTTCTTCCATTGTCCTTTCATAGGCCTCCAACAGAAGGTATGGCCCAGATTAAAGGTGTATACCAATATGCCTGGGCCTAAGCTGTTCTTTATTTGGAACTTGCTCTGTCCCAGACTAGCTTTGAATTCTTAGATCCGCTTGACTCTGTCTCTTGTGATTAAAGGCGTGTACCATTTTATGTGGGCCTAAACTTTTCATGGCCTCAAGATCAGCATCAAAAGCTGGTGTCTTCCAGCCTCAGGCTCTGAATCACAGGTGAACCCTCTATTTCTGGATTTTAGTTCATTCCAGATATAGTTAAGTTGACAACTGGGAATAGTAGTTACAAATGATGACTAAACTATTCCTATAATTTAAATGTTAGGAAGCAGAGATGTGAAGATCCTCAGAGTTTTCTGGTAAGGCCTCATGGTTGAATTATAATCCAGTTAATTGTAAGACCCTGTCTCAAGGAGAAATGCTGTTCTGCATCAGAGAAGCATGTTTCCCTCTTCTCCTACCTTCCATATGTGTCCACATGGGAACCTCCTAAGACATTACAGAATCATGTACATGTACCACATAATAAAGATATATAGGTTGAGGCAAATCAATGACAGAGGAGGTTATAATCTTCACGTTTAATAAAATCTGTATATCACCAGAAGAAAAAAAAGAAGCACTCATCTGTGTGTGTATATATGATGTGTATGCACAGGAAATATAAAGACAGACTGGAAGCATAGCCAGTTCCTAGGGTGCTTGATTTTAGGTACGTCTAACATTTAGCTGTGAATATGGTAGAGAAGGTGTGTGCTTGACAAAGAATCTGAAACAGAAAATAAAAATGTAGGAAAAGACAATATTCATATTAAATATGTACAAAGGTACCTCATGATGAAAAGTTCAGGCAATCACTATTTACTTAAGTTGTAAACCATTTTACTAAGACAAAGCTAGATATAAACTAACAGACTGGGCTATGCAATAAAAGAAGACATCACTTTTTATAAGATAATAAGAATTTTTTTAAAAATCTTTATTCAGAATATGAGTGTACACACATAGATATAAAGTTAAAACTATGAATTTCTCTTCCTCTTTAGTACAAGGCTAATTGATTACGTCTTCCCAGTCAATAGTATATTTGAGATTAAAGTATTAAAATTTAACTTTCCATAATTACTCTCCATTGATATACATAATTTAAAACTAATATGTAATGGTTCTGATAGTAATTTTTTCTTTTTGTTCTTTGCTAAGTTATTTGATCTCTTTAAATAGTCATAAAATTCTACATAGGAAGTAATCATCATTGGAAAAGTAATAGGCTTTGTCTGTATAGTGGAGAATTGATAAAGAACCCCCCAGAATGGTGAAACTACAGGTTTTTGCAAGCACATTTAGGTGGTCAGTGTTTTAAAAGTGATATTCCATTTTATGCTAATATCACCTAAATATAAATCTGGAAACAATCTGGAATCCTGATAGCTAATACACATTCCACCTTTACATGAAGAAAATACTGTGCTTTGTATTATGGAGAAGGTAAGTTTTCAGGGAGATATTGCTCTTTTTGTTTCAAATAAAAGTGATGTGAAACTTCAGCACAGAAGTTTGCCCTTCAGTAAACAGATTTTCCTCTAAATTATAGAGGGACATCTACCACATGCAGCTAAGTGAGGGGAAATTGGAATTCAGCAAGTAGTACTTGTTTCATTTTCTCTATGAAGAGCAAAACATGCTTCTGCATATTTTAGATTTTGATACAGCAAATTTCCTCTCTGTCCACTCTAGTGATTATAAGATTCTCATGTTTAAGTGGAAAAAATGCCTGTCTGGCACATCTGTATTCCTCTCATCCATTTTGTTAGCCATTTTTTCCTTTTCTAGAGTTTGGTGATACCTAGGAGAAAGTCTGTGGAAATGTAAAGCCAATAGCTAAACGTTAAAATTGTAACATGGATAGAATATTATAAAATTACAATTTAATCATGTCAATAAATTTAATAAAGCAGGTTAATGAAATCTAATGTTCATGAGATATTTATGAGACAGAAATCATTTAATTAATCAAAACTTTTATAACTAACATATTAAATTGAGAAAACTTTCAAGGAGTAATTTTTATGAGGTAATCATACTTAAATATTTACTAATGTTTTTATAGCCCATCATAAATGTTATATTTTTAAAAAGAGTATATACTGTAACACATTGTAGAAAGTGTACCATTGTGGATACTTATTATTATAGATAATTGAATATTTCAATTTTATTATTATACATAAGATAGCATTTAAAGTGTCATTCTCAAGTTTTAAAAGAAAATGAAACCGGAACATTTTTCTCCTTGAATGTTCTCATTTTAATTTTCATACCATTGTAGGTCACAAAGAGAAGAACATCCTAAATCATATTTTATTCAGTATTAGCATAAACTGGTAATTAAACTGTCATCCCTAACTTAAAATCTTAATAAAAAATGTACATTGGTTTCTGAAACCTTGTTTGGACAATGTAGATATCATCTATAAGGGAAAAAGATGGGAACAATTTGAAGTATTTAAAAAATATTATTTTTACTTATTCATCGGTATCAGCACAGTGTTGGGTACTTTAAGTAATTCAGAGAAATTAGATTAAAACTAAACTCACAATAAATGCCTCTTGAATTCACAGCCACATGCCTGGTTATATCTGCAAGCCTACATAGATCCCATCCAAGAATAGCCTATGTGTTTAGGCTTTCATTTCCGTGAGTACAGGATATGTACTTCCCTCGATTTGTTCAAACATTTCCAGCTGTGCTGTGTGAAATATAATTTATGTGTTTTGTGATTCCCACAGTGAGAGTCTAGACATCTTTTTCCTTCTGGTCTGATTTTAAGTACACTGCATTGGTTCAAAAGCTATACTTACAAGGTGGTTAACTGAGACAATTGTCCAGATGTTAGGGTAAATATTGATGTCAGCCCAGACTTGTGGAAACCTTATCTCTGATTAAGATTGAGGAGGGAAGTTTCTGAGTAGAATCCAATCTGTACAGCTTTTTTTTTTTTTGCTGACTACCTGACAGTAAGACGGTTCTCAGCTCTTTAACACAGAGAACATGAAGGATTGCTGGTTCCAATCTAGTTTGCTACAAAACAAAAGACCAAAGAAACCGACTATTGAGAATATAAGAAAGAACCTGATTTCTCCAGAGTACATTTGCCCAATTCAACTTAAACATTTGCATTTCAGAGACAGTCTGGCCAAAAGCAGCTTTATTTCAAAAGCTTACAATGTAAAGAAATTGCTTTGTTCCATCATATTGTCTAATATTGTCTAAACAAAGCACAGCACAAAGCAAAATGTCTCACATCTTCTGTGTCATTTTTCTATAAGTGACAATACATGCTCGTGAAAAATGTTCATAAAGCAAGACACCGAGTTGCACCTCACTTTTAAAAAATCACCACAAAAAGCCTTCTTTAAAATAAGGAAAATGAACAATACACACACAAACACTCACACACACACACACACACACACACAGACACACACACACATACACATACACACAATCACACATACATGCACACACACAAACATACACACACACTCATACACACAAAACTTTGAAGATTTGTCTTCCTTAAGCTTTATTATCCTATGGTGTTCTCTCTGATTAGCTTTGCTTTAGCAATTTGGGGAAAATCAAATTGTGTTCTAATTTTTTTCCTGAAATTCTGTTATTTTTCTTGCCCAAAATCAGACCTCTTGATTCATAAACTGCATTTCTTTTGTTTAAAATGAAGGACTTCTCCACATAGTAAAGGCATCAAATACTGAGAAATCATGTGGACTCTCAACTGGAAGCTAGCATTCACAGTGCTAGAAGGTAATGTACATACTACCTCATAAGAAAATGTATCATTAATCACACCCAGCTATGAACCCTTTGAACTATAAAAACTTACCTGCTGGATACACCCACTGGAACAGCAGTGGTACAAACCTTACTGGAATAACCAACCACTTTTTGATTTTGTTTAAAGCTAAAGCCAGGTCATGAAGCCCATAGACGATATGTTTAATGAGGACCAGACCCTGAGACTAGATGAAACATTGGCCCAGGGCAAAACTTACTAATATTACTAGTACTGTGCTTAAAGGACATAGATATAAAATGCCTCATGAGGACATATTCTGTAACCATAACCAGTGCATTACTCATCACTCAGCAGATGCCCTTCTTCTTGAAGTAGGTAATAATTCAACACACCAACATCTAGAAAATATGCAGAGAGTGAGAGACTTTGGTGTATTCAGCCTCCAGTGGGATGTCTTTGTCACACTCCTATCCTCAGGGTTCATGGACCTATGCAGAAGAGGGGCCAGGAAAAAATTAAGAACCAGAGGTCATGAATTATTTTTAAATAAACAAAAAATTAATGGACATATATTCCCATATGCTGATGCATACAATAACAAGTAGAGTCTATAACAACCTGCATTAGACCTGTACAAAGTCATTCAAAAGTCGCAGCCAAGGAGGGTACATGAGCATAAGAGTCCCATTTTCGACCAAGAAGTTAGTCACAAATAATAGACCCTGGGAGGGGTGAAATAAATGTTCTCCAATAGAATGTCACAACCTCACTCCAGGAGAGTGCCCATACTCAGGTGTTCATGACCAACACAAATCAGACTCCATGTATTCAGTGTTTTCAACTCCTAGATGTTAAGGGCAGGAGATTTGATAAAATTCTCTGTTGAGCGCCACCACTGTTACTTTAATCATAAGCGTTCTCATGAAACTTTCTCTGTTCACCCCTTTAGTAAAAATGGTAACGACGACGGTAGAATACTGTCAATGCTTGTCATGGTTTGAAGGCTGAGTGTCTCCCACAGACTCATATGTCTGAACACTTGCTTCCCCAGCTACCGAGACACTTTTTGAAGACTCCTGGTACCTAACTGCAGACGTGGTTCTTCAAAAGTGACTACCGAGTTTAATCTGTCCATTGCTGCCTTCCTCCCCTGCCTGGTCTTGTGGGCTGGGGCAGATACAGAGTTGGTCTGTCCTGTCCTGAGGAGATACTGACTCCTGAGTCATCCTAGAGGAGCCACTGCACTCAGAGCAGCCGAGGAGCCGCTGCACTCAGAGCAGCTGACACTGAGTTGATCTACTCCTGTCCTGTGGAGATACTGACTCCTGAGTCATCCTAGAGGAGCCACTGCACTCAGAGCAGCCGAAGAGCCACTGCACTCAGAGCAGCAGACACCAAGATTAGGATCATAAGACTACAGAGACATCTGGATTCTGAGGAGCTCTGCAACAAAGCAAGATAACTGGAAATACAGACTCCAGTCTTACACAGTGAGGGCAGGCAACACTAGAGCTAACCAGATGGCGAAAGGCAAGCGCAAGAACATAAGCAACAGAAACCAAAGTTTCTTGGCATCATCAGTACCCAGTTCTCCCAATATAGCAAGCCCTGAACACCCCATCACACCGGAAAAGCAAGATTCAGAATTAAAATCACTTCTCATGATGATGATAGAGGATTATAAGAAGGAATTAAGTAACTCCCTTAAAGAAATACAGGAGAGTACAAGTAAACAGATAGAAGCCCTTAAAGAGGAATCACAGAAATCCCTTAAGGAAATGCAAGAAAACACAAAGAAGGAATTAAACAAAAACATTCAGGATCTGAAAATGGAAATAGAAACAATAAAGAAAGCTCAAAGGGAGACAACCATGGAAATAGAAAACTTAAGAAAGAAATCAGGAGTCATAGAAGCAAGCATCACCAACCGAATACAAGAGATAGAAGAGAGAATCTCAAATGCAGAAGATACGGTAGAAAATATTGACAAAGTTGTCAAAGAAAATGCACAATGCAAAAAACTCCTAACTCAAAACATCCAGGAAATCCAGGACACAATGAGAAGACCAAACCTAAGGATAATAGGTATAGATGAGAATGAAGAGTCCCAACTTAAAGGGACAGTAAGTATCTTCAAAAAAATTATTGAGGAGAACTTCCCTAACCTAAAGAACAAGATGCCCATAAACATACAAGAAGCCTACAGAACACCAAATAGACTAGACCAGAAAAGAAATACCTCCCGTCACATAATAATCAAAACATCAGATGCACAAAACAAAGAAAAAATACTAAAAGCAGTAAGGGAAAAGGGTCAAGTAACATACAAAGGCAGACCTATAAGAATTACACCAGACTTCTCACCAGAGACTATAAAAGCAAGAAGAGCCTGGACAGACATCATACAGACCCTAAGAGAACACAATTGCCAGCCCAGATTACTATACCCAGCAAAACTCTCAATCACTATAGATGGTGAAACCAAGATATTCCATGACAAAACCAAATTTGCACAATATCTTCCCACAAACCCAGCACTTCAAAGGATAATTGATGGAAAACACCAACACAAGGAGGGAAACTACAACCTAGAAAAAGCAAGGAAGTAATCTTCCAACAACCCCAAAAGAAGATAACTATACAAACATAACTTTACCTCTAATAGCAAAAATAACAGGAAGCCACAATCATTTTTCCTTAATATCTCTTAACATCAATGGTCTCAATTCCCCAATAAAAAGACACAGACTTTCAGACTGGATACACAAACAAGACCCAGAATTTTGCTGCATACAAGAAACGCACCTCAGTGACAAAGACAGATACTACCTAAGAATAAAAGGGTGGAAAACAATTTTCCAAGCCAATGGTCCCAAGAAACAAGCTGGAGTAGCCATTCTAATATAAAATAAAATCGACTTTCATCCAAAATTAATCAAAAAAGATAAGGAAGGACACTTCATACTCATCAAAGGAAAAATCTACCAAGGTGAACTCTCAATTCTGAACATCTATGCCCCAAATGCAAGGGCACCTACATACATAAAAGAAACTTTACTAAAGTTCAAAACTCATATTACACCTCATACAATAATAGTGGGGGATTTCAACACCCCACTCTCAGCAATGGACAGATCATGGAAACAGAAACTAAACCGAGACACTTTGACATTAACAGAAGTTATGAACCAAATGGACTTAACAGACATCTATAAAACATTTCATCCTAAAACAAAAGAATATAACTTTTTCTCAGCACCTCATGGTACCTTCTCCAAAATAGACCATATAATTGGTCACAAAGCAGGCCTCTACAGATACAAAAAGATTGAAATAATCCCTTGCATCTTATCAGATCACCACAGAATAAGACTGGCCTTTAATAATGACAAAACCAATGGAAAACCCACGTGCACATGGAAACTGAACAACTCTCTACTCAATGATGACTTGCTCAAGGAAGAAATAAAGAAATTAAAGACTTTTTAGAATTCAATGAAAATGAGGACACATCATACCAAAACTTGTGGGACTCCATGAAGGCAGTGCTAAGAGGAAAACTCATAGCTCTAAGTGCCTACAAAAAGAAACTGGAAAGAGCACACACTAACAAGTTGACTGCACAACTAAAAGCTCTAGAACAAAAAGAAGCAAATACACTCAGGAGGAGTAGAAGGCAGGAAATAATCAAACTCAGGGCTGAAATCAACCAAATAGAAACAGAAAGAACAATACAAAATATCAATAAAACCAGGAGTTGGTTCTTTGAGAAAATCAACAAGATAGATAAACCCTTAGCAAGATTAACCAGAGGGCACAGTATCCAAATTAATAAAATCAGAACTGAAAAGGGGGACATAACAACAGAAACTGAAGAAATTAAAAAAATCATCAGATCCTACTACAAAGGCCTATACTCAACAAAACTGGAAAACCTGGAAGAAATGGACAATTTCCTAGACAGATACCAGGTCCCAAAGTTAAACCAGGAGCAGATAAACCATCTAAATAGTCCCATAACCCCTAGGGAAATAGCAGCAGTCATTAAAAGTCTCCCCACTAAAAAAAGCCCAGGACCAGATGGTTTTAGTGCTGAATTTTATCAGACCTTCAAGGAACACCTAATACCAATTCTCTTCAAACTATTCCACAAAATAGAAACAGAAGGAACACTACCCAATTCGTTCTATGAAGCTACAATTACACTCATACCCAAACCACACAAAGACCCAACAAAGAAAGAGAACTTCAGACCAATCTCCCTTATGAATATCGATGCAAAAATACTCAATAAAATTCTAGCAAACCGAATCCAAGTACACATCAAAACAATCATCCATCATGATCAAGTAGGTTTTATACCAGGAATGCAGGGATGGTTCAATATTCAGAAATCCATCAATGTAATCCACTATATAAACAAACTCAAAGAAAAAAACCACATGATCATCTCACTAGATGCTGAGAAAGCATTTGATAAAATTCAACATCCCTTCATGATAAAAGTCTTGGAAAGATCAGGAATTCAAGGCCCCTACCTAAACATAGTAAAAGCAATTTACAGCAAACCAGTAGCCAACATCAAGCTAAATGGAGAGAAACTTGTAGCAATCCCACTAAGATCAGGGACTAGACAAGGCTGCCCACTCTCCCCCTACCTATTCAATATAGTACTGGAAGTCCTAGCCAGAGCAATTAGACAACAAAAAGAAGTCAAAGGGATACAAATAGGAAAGGAAGAAGTCAAAATATCGCTATTTGCAGATGATATGATAGTATACTTAAGTGACCCCCAAACTTCCACCAGAGAACTCCTAAACCTGATAAACAACTTCAGCAAAGTGGCTGGTTATAAAATCAACTCAAATAAATCTGTAGCCTTCCTCTACATGAAAGATAAACAGACTGAAAAAGAAATTAGGGAAATGACACCCTTTACAATAGTTGCAAATAATATGAAATACCTTGGTGTGAATCTAACCAAGCAAGTGAAAGACCTGTACGACAAGAACTTCAAGTCCCTGAAGAAAGAAATCGAAGAAGATCTCAGAAGATGGAAAGATCTCCCATGCTCATGGATTGGCAGGATTAATATAATAAAAATGGCCATCTTGCCAAAAGCAATCTACAGATTCAATGCAATCCCCATTAAAATCCCAACTCAATTCTTCACAGAGTTAGAAAAGGAAATTCTCAAATTCATATGGAATAACAAAAAACCCAGGATAGCGAAAACTATTCTCAACAATAAAAGAACCACTGGAGGAATCACCATTCCTGACCTCAAGCTGTACTACAGAGCAATAGTGATAAAAACTACCTGGTATTGGTACAGATACAGGCAGGAAGATCAATGGAATAGAATTGAAGACCCAGAAATGAACACACACTCCTATTGTCACTTGATCTTTGACAAAGGAGCTAAAACTGTCCAGTGGAAAAAGGACAGCATTTTCAACAAATGGTGCTGGTTCAACTGGAGGACAACATGTAGAAGAATGAAAATTGATCCATTCTTATCTCCTTGTACAAAGCTCAAGTCTAAGTGATAAAGGACCTCCACATAAAACCAGATACACTGAAACTAATAGAAGAGAAGGTGGGGAAGACCCTCGAATACTTGGGCACAGGGGAAAAGTTCCTGAACAGAACACCAATGGCATATGCTCTAAGATCAAGTATTGACAAATGGGACTTCATAAAATTGCAAAGTTTTTGTAAGGCAAAGGACACTGTCAATAGGACAAAACGACAACCAACAAATTGGGAAAAGATCTTTACCAATCCTACATCTGATAGAGGGCTAATATCCAATATATACAAAGAACTCAAGAAATTAGACTCCAGACAACCAAATTACCCTATTAAAAAATGGGGTATAGAGCTTAACTAAGAATTTTCAACTGAGGAAACTTGAATGGCCGAGAAGCACCTAAAGAAATGTTCAGTGTCCTTAGTCATCAGGGAAATGCAAATCAAAACAACTCTGAGATTCCATCTCACATCAGTCAGAATGGCTAAGATTAAGAACTCAGGTGATAGTAGATGCTGGCGAGGGTGTGGAGAAAGAGGAACACTCCTCCATTGTTGGTGGGACTGCAAGATGGTGCAACCACTTTGGAAATCTGTCTGGCGGTTCCTCAGAAAATTGGACATAGCATTACCTGAGGATCCAGCTATATCACTCCTAGGCATATACCCAGAAGATGCTCGAACATATAACAAGGACATATGCTCAACTATGTTCATAGCACCCTTATTTATAATAGCCAGGAGCTGGAAAGAACCCAGATGTCCTTCAGCTGAGGAATGGATTCAAAAAATGTGGTATATTTACACAATGGAGTATTACTCAGCTATTAAAAACAATGAATTTGAGAGGTTCCTAGGTAAATGGATGGAACTAGAAATTATCATCCTGAGTGAAGTAAGCCAATCACAAAAGAACACACATGGTATTCACTCACTGATTATTGGATATTAGCCCAGAACCTTGAAATGCCCAAGATGCAACTCACAGGCCACATGAAGCTCATAAAAAAGGAAGACCAAGTGGGGGTGATTCAGTTCTTCTTAGAAGGAGCAACAAAATACTCAAGGGAGCAAATATGGAGACAAAGTGAGGGACAGAAACTGAAGGAGGGGCCATTTGAAGACCTTTCCACCTGAGTATCCATCCCATGTGCAGTCACCAAAGGTAGATGCTGATGTGGAAGTCAGGAAGTGCATGCCGATAAGGGCCTGATATGGATGTCTCCTCAGAGGCCTTCAAGAGTCTGACATATTCAGAGGCAGATGCTCACAACTAGCCATTGAACTGATCATGAGGTTCTCAATTGAGGAGTTAGAGTGAGGACTGAAGGAGCTGAAAGGGTTTGTGGCACCATGAGGAGAGCAACAATACCAACCAACCACAGCTCCCAGGGTCCTAACCACCAGCCTGGGAGCACTTATGGAGGGATCCAGGGCTTCAGTTGAATATGTAAGAGTGGAGGGCCCTGCCGGGCACAGGTGGAAGAAGAGATCCTTGACCTCATGAATGCTGGACGCCCCAGGGGGTGGGAATTTTGAGGGTGGGGAAGTGGGAGTGGGGGGGTAGTTGGGGGTTACATCCACGGAGAAGAAGGAGGAGGGATAAGGGGATGGGGGGTTCCCAGGTGGGTGGGGGATGTGGTAAGGGGATAATATATGAAATGTAAATAAAATATCCAATTAAAAAAAAAAAGAAAAAAAAAATCTGTCCATTGCTGCTGCTTCTGCGCCTGAAGAAAAATGTAAAAATCCAGCTCGATGGAGCCATCTGCCATACTGTCCCTACTATCACACCTCCCGGAAACTGTCTGCCTCGCCTCCTTAACATGCTCCTTGCTTATGTTGGAGCCGCCCGCTAAGTTTTCCCCCACTATGACACTTCTGTGACATCTTCCTCTGCCTTTCGCACTATGACGTATTGGAATTTATGAAGTCACTCCATCGTGCCTACTCAATAATGAAATTCTGGCATCTCTCTAAACCATGAAGACAACTAATCCTCCTTTAAGTTGCTTCTGTCGGGTAGCCTTTCAGGGTGATGTGAATGGTAACTAATAGTTTATAGGATCGCAGACTGTTCTGTTCGATTTACCTATCTGCGAAGGAAACAAAAGCTGTCTAATTCTCAGTGTAGCAACGAAGAAAGTGCCACCATTTACTTAACTGGAATTTATCTAGGTATTTAAATGATAGGTAAATGAAATGAGCACTCAGCTCTCCAAGGGAGCTTGACTTCATCATTTAGAAGGTAACGCTTCATAGGCTCAACTAGATTTCTAATGAAAATATACAGAATTCCTGATTAAGTATCTTTAAGAAATATTCTAGATACGTGACTTATCTGACACAGAAAACAATGTTAAAAAATCATTATCTTTAAAGTTAAGTTCCTGAGGGATTCTAGTAAATTCTGGACATTTTCTCTTTTATTTATACAAGACTCATGATAGAAAAAAAAAAAAAAACAAGGCAAAACTATAATTAACCATGGCCAACAGACAAATAAAAATCTTAAATGAAAAAAATTGCTTTTGATTTATTCTAAGAAAGGAAGAATATGAAATTTGATATATAAGGATGGGAATTTCTGGAAAGATTTTGGGGGTAGTAAGTTTATAATAAAATTATACTGTATGGAATTTTTCAAGAATAAATTTAAAATAGATACACATAACACTGGATTTTTGTGATTAAATACAGCAGATCTTTAAAGATTTCCTTTTAGTGTAATTCAAATTTATACAAATTCACAGATTAACATAACATCTGATAGGATATTTTTAATAGAAAGTTGATATTCTCACCATAAGACAAAGTCAGAATGTAGTCACATGCTAACAGGGAAAACTCAGCTTCTACTTTCCTCAGAACAACCTTTCAATAGATTTACTTGACACTATCAACCTCTTTAATAATTTTGTCTTTGGAAATTTCAATAGCAGTTGCATTTACTGATATTTGGGGGCATCTTGCTTAATAGAAATAAATGTTCGATAATTTAATTCATTCAAAGTCTATTTAAACTTTTCTAGTAATTGTGGACAGACTATACTAGGTCATGCTAAGGAAAACATTGACACTGAATATTGAAAACTAAATTCAATTTTTATAATTAAAAATCCTTTAAATTATTTATTATTATTCTTGGAAGTAGTATTTCATTAGTATTATTCAATGCTATTGAAAACTTTTGAAGACTTGAAAAAAGTTTGAATGGTATTAAAATACATGGAAAACGCATTTAATGGACCCGAGATTAACATTGCAATGACTTGTAACTCCATGAGACATACATGACCTCTAAAGAGGTCACAGGTGTGATTTCTTCCATTTTCTACACATGACTATCGTACCAGTCAATTTAACTTTTCTCTGAACTACTGTTGGCACAGATTTTCTCCAAGACAAAAGAACAATGACCACGCCTTATTTTAAATATGCTTATGGAATTATGAATTTTTTTGCTGGTATTTCCTCTAGTAATATGTCATGACAACTTGGAGTATTGTATTTCCTTCCTTTTCTTTTTGTTCATTTTTGGGATATTTTCTTTTCTTTCTTTTTCTCTTTCTTTCTTTTTTTCTTTTTTTTCTTTTTTTTTGGTTTTTCGAGACAGGGTTTCTCTGTGTAGTCGTGGCTGTCTTGGAACTCACTCTGTAGACCAGGGTGGTCTCAAACTCAGAAATCTGCCTGCCTCTGCCTCCCAAGTGCTGGGATTAAAGGTGTGCGCCACCACTGCCCAGCTAGGGATTTTCATACACTGGCAGTACATCTATGTCAACCACAACTCTTCCACGCCCTGCCTCCCTACACTCTCAAACTCACAATCTTTTCTTTAGTTACTATTGTTTTACACACACACACACACACACATATACGCACACACAACCATCGAGTTTGTTCAACTTTGAATATGTATCTGTTCAGAAATAATGTTTGACTACCTGGCAATAGAAAACCTGTGTGGTAATTAATTTTAGAAGGCAACTGAATCCCTTTATCAACAGACATTGATACCATATATCTCCTCTCTTATGAGCTGGTCCTTATGGAATTTTCACTGCCTTCATTTTGATATCAACTGATGTTATTTTGCTTATCCTGTTCATCTTATCATGTTGAGAACTCATCGGTGCATTATCACTACTGTGTATGGAGCTATCAACAGACATCCAGAGGCCCTGACAATTACAATTTTTATGTTCCCAAACCTTAGATTTAGGAGTTAAAGTGCAGATATTTATCAGTTGGAGTTGAACAATTCACAATCACTTGTTCTCTGAGCTTTTAACGTTTGTGAATTTCAGCCATAGTTTCAAGTTGTAGCAAAAATAAGCTTCTATAATGAGGGATGAGATCTATACTCATCTGGGAGAATTAGGATAAATAAACAGAAAATAGAAATTATGTTGATGTAGAGAACTGGCAGTAGTAGGTTTTCCTGGTTTAGTTAGATCTATATCATCTCTAGGTAGTTACCTAGGTTTATAGAATCATACATACATCTCTTTTTGAATAGACTGTAAAAAAATGATACAGCCTTTTGTTATCCCAAGATAAAAGTACCACTGTCTTACCATTGTTGATATCTTGTCAGTCCAGTCATTTTTGTGGTTCATAGGGTTTACAGCTGGGTTGGGTTGTGGATTGCTTCTCTCCCTTGGAAGCTTGTAAAGCACTTTCTGGTAATCTGAATACTGTGCCTGGACTACTTGGTGTCTTTAGCAGTAAGGCCTTACCTTCAAATTCTAGGAGTCATCCAAAGGCAACAGCAGTAACCTATATTGCTTTGTGGTTCTATTTGTATTATATTAGAGAGTTCATAGTCCTTTGGGATAGCATTACCACCTAAGTGTGATAACTTCTTTAAACTATGTATCTATACAGGCAAATACACTTTTGTACCACATGTTCTTTAGATAAACATTAAATAATGATTCTATATATCTTTTCAAATATCCATGGTGTTATTTACCCCTCCCCCTCTTGCTTTCTCTCCCTGGCCATCTCTGCTCACTCCCTAGTTAACGCCCCCAACAATTTTCCCATTTCCCCTTTCTTAGCATCTGTGCCCTGATGATCTCCATTCCGGAGCTAGTATGACCTTTGAAAGAATGAAACATATTCAATTTGCATTTTAGCATTTTGTGTATATGACAATTATTTAGATTTAATGTAGAGCACTTTATTTTGCTATGGTTTTTTAGAAATTTTAAATTTTTCTTCTTTTTGCGTTTTCATTTTTTAATGTTTTTATTTTTAATTGATAAATTTTGTTCTTTGGAAATTTAATATGTACATTTTATATACAAATACATATATATGTACATATATATGTATATATGCATATATATATATATAAATTATTGCATTCTGGACACATCTTTTCTAACTTCTCATATTTTCCATAACCCTTGCCAATATCCCCTTTTCTTTACTAATCTTTTCCCTATATTCATTGCCTTCTGCTTTGTGTTTGTCTTAATTTCCTTTTTTTATCATAAAGTGTCAGGACAAAATTATCTTAAGGGAGAAATAGAGATCTATCAGCTCACAAATCCAGGCTGCACATCTTTTATTCCCGTAATTAGGCAATTGCATTCCTTCCGTTCCCTCAAATGTGATGTTCTTTGAATGTTGGAGGCAAAGTTAGGGTTGTTCCAGTTAAGGCTGAATCCTCACAAGTCACTTGTTCTTAGCCCCTTGACTAATCATCAACTTCTGCATTAACCATCATCTGCTGAAAAGAGAGACTTATTTGATCAAGGCTGTGGACTGCACTAGTCATTTTAGTCAAGTTTCTGTTGACAGGATAAAGAACATGAAGCAAATGGACTTGTTGAGGAGATGGGTTATTTCTGGTTACACCTCCAGGTAATAATCCATCACTGAGGGAAATCCGAGTAGAAGCACAAGGAAGGAGTGTGGAGGTAGCGCCTGAAACAGACAGCATGATGCTGTGCTACTTATTGGCTAAATCTCGTTATCCTGGCTCACTCCATTTGTTTTCTTATATCTTCCATGTCCATCTGCCTAGGGGCAGCAACACTCACACTTGACTGGGCCTTCTCACATCAATCATGAAGTAAGAAAAGACGTACCAGCAATCTGATGGAAGCATTTTCTCAACTGAAGATCTTATTTCTAGAAATCTCTAGTTTATTTCAAGTTAATGAACAAGCCACAAAAGCAAAACAAAACAAGACACTCGTCTACGGTAATAAACAAACATTCAGGACTCTGCTTGGCATCATGTCCACTTAGATAACCAAAGAATTAGGCTCATTCCTACTGTTTTACATGGGCCTACAAAGACTAGGTCTACATTATTGTTTATGAGCTCCCTTCTATATAGAAAACCTCAGATCCTATCAAAAATCAGTTGGCTAGTTCTATAAAAGTCATACCACTATTATATCAATGGGCAGCATCTTTCAAATGGCAGTCGGAATTATAACAAGAAGGGTCCAAAGCTTTGGAAGACTGTACCTGCCTTTTCTTTCCCAGTAATTTATGACACCATGATGGGTAGATGGTGGAGAACAAGCTTTCAGACTCAGGACCACGACTGTTTATCCGCATCAGGGTATGTGAGGTTTTATGTACATCTTATCATCTAGTTCTGGTCAGAAATAAAGAGTAATGTATGTGTTGGTATTGTTTGTGAAAGGCACCTGGAATGTATTTCTGGGGACATATTTGAAACGTAGTATTGTGATTTTATTTAATACCCTTGTCTTCTGAAGTCAGAATTATCCATGTATGGTGTCATTCTTCAAAGTCATTTTTGTTGTTGTTGTGCTGCTGTTGTTATTGTTGTTGATTATTTTGAAGTTAGCTTATGAAGTACTATGTGTCCATGCAACTTATGTAACTATCCTATTTTCAGTTATTTCTGCTTCTGAACTCCGTGTTCTCCTTGAATCTTTTGCCATCCTGTTTGAGCTTTGCCTTCCTCATTATTGATTTCTGCTTTTCATAGTGTTCCCATCCATTAAAGACTCCTGTCTTGCCATTCTCCCACTTTACATGATCCCTTTTCTCCAAGTCACTGTAGAGGATTCCAGTTTAAACAAACAAGTCTAAACATTTAAATTTATGATCTGCTTATGGAAGATGATTTGTGATTTGATTAATTGAGCTCATTCAGGGTTAAGAAGACAAACACTGAATGTCCTCTTACCTGTGGATTCCAGTTTCAAATATGCTGTTTGTATGATTAACTTAGAACACTAATAGATGCCATGAAACTAGAAATAGGCCTTTAGGGAAAATATATTAAGGGAGGAGTGATAGTGGATTAGAGGAAAACGGAAGTGGAAATGTGGAACACTTGGAAATAGAGAGGCATAAGCAGAAAGGGACAGAGAAGTATAAGGTAAATCAGGGAATTGGGGAATGAGTAACCTAGAGAAGAGGTAGATCCTATGGAAGCCTAGCATCTCACAAGCCAGTTATTAGGGCTCACATCACATATCACTCTGGACAAAGTACATATATCTCTGCATTTGTCTGGAGAATCAATAAAAGTTAAAGAGGCTGCAGAAGAAGTGAAGTGGTTTCAGAAGTGGGCTCACAGAAAGGGAAGTGGAGTCTGCATTATTAAGATAATCAAGCCAGAGGAGCAGCTATAGATCATAGATCATAACAGAGAGCACTGGGGATGGGGGTGGGGGCTTGAGTTAGAGAGTGCAGAGAAAAATGAGCAGAAGTGGGTTAGAAAAACAGGAAGTGGGTTCAGCACAATACTGCTGAACAGGTGACAGTAAATGACAGACAATTGTGGAGGTCCAATCAAGATAAAGGAGACAAACTGTGTTAAAGGCTCAGGCTAATTTGGAATGCCACTGCCTGCTGATTCTTTTTTTTTTTTTTAATCTTTCTAGGATTGCCATACCTTACTCAGAATAAGCTTTTCTTTTTTTCTTATTAATTAATTAATTAATTTATTTATTTTTAAAAATGTTAATCAAAGGCTTTTTAAGTTTGGTAATGCTTAATAACAAGATGCCCATACAATCAGAAGTGTAACCCAATACCCAACCTAGATATACCAACTATCTTTGACTGGAGGAAACACATCCACATCCACTGCCTCCATTCCCCCCTTCTCTCTCTCTCTCTCTCTCTCTCTCTCTCTCTCTCTCTCTCTCTCTTTCTCTCTCTCTCTCATATCCTAGCTCCTCCTCCTCTCCTTACTCCTCCTCTTCCTCTCCTTACTCCTCCCACCATAGCTCCTCCTACATATCACCCTTCCTGTTAAGATAAAACTTTTCTCTCAAAATACAGCTAGAGCATAACTATACCAATTTGTATCAGTAAGGTACAAGATAGACCTAATACCCAGTCCATCATTTTGTTGATCAACCAAAACCTTTGTCATCTCTCCTAACTAAAAGACTTAGTTCTGAACCTGGCTTTTTTCTTGGCTTTAGAATGAATGTCAGATGAAAACCTTTCTCTGAAGTCTTTTCTCTCAAAGTAAATAGCTGGGATTGGCTATGAGACTATAAGTCTTCAACCCCATCAGAAATCCAGAATGACTGAATTAACTGAAATTATGGGAAGCACAAAGCATAGCTTCTAAAACTTAGCCAATTTATAGAGACCACTGAACACCTGGACAGTCTCTACACTACAAAATGTTGGAGCATCTGATCAATTCTGTGGACTTCTGATGTTTTGAAAACCAACTATCCAAGTAAGGCAATCTGGACTGTTGTCTGTTAACTCCTCTCAGCCATTTCTAAATAAAAACTAGAAAACACCCTAACAATAAACTCAGAGCCATGAACTTGCTATAGGCTCTTAACTCAAGGCTAACCATCTCAAATAAGTTTAAAAAGTTAAAGAAGGATTGGGCCTAAGCCATGTATTCCTAAATGTGTTATATAGGCACAATGCTTATGAGAGTAACAATATTAATCTCACTTCTATATCAATAAGAAACTCATACCAATGAAGATTTTAAATTTGAAATCAAAGTAAATTTTGTACCATTTAAGAAATTATAACTTCAGCTTAATAACAATTATATGGTTTCTACCAATTGGTTATAGCTATGCAATAAATCCTAGCTATTTCTCCCTGTTCCAACAAAACTACTACTCTTCCCTAGAAAGACAGCCCAATATTAACCACCTCAGTCCCAAGCCCAGGGAATAGGGACACCAACTCTTCATTAACTTCTTCAAGCTGATTATGGGCATTGAGATATTAGAAGAGGGGCAGGGGGAAGAGTAAATTGATAAACCTCTGACGTCTGTGTTTTCATTGCATTCAGCTGAGATTCCAGGACATCAGAGGTTTGAGCAGGTCTGGTCAGCTTCCTTGATGAGTAGATACATCAAGACTGTGCATTCTGCAATATACAATTCTCAAAACAAATTTTAGTATCAAGATATTTTTTGTTTGAATTCTGGAGTCTAGTCTTCTGGTGGCCTGTCTCTATCATATCTAATCTATATAATTCTGGGAGTTTCTATGAGGGTGTGCTCCCACCATCCTCCTTTTCCCGCCTCCCTGCTCTCAAATTCACCAACACTACGAAATCCAAACTATTGTGTACCAAGGCCCTCCACTTCCACTGATGCCTGAAAAGGCCAGCTTCAACTACCTACACAGGTGGAGCCATGAGTCCCTCCCTTTGTGTTCTAGGGCTGGAGGTTTTAGAATGGCTACTACAACTTGTTTCTTAGGACCATTTGCTTGAAAAATTGTTTTCCAGCCTTTTACTCTAAGGTAGTCTGTCTTTGTCACTCAGGTGGGTTTCCTGTATGCAGCAAAATGCTGGGTCCTATTTACATGTCTAGTCCATTAGCCTATGTCTTTTTATTGGGGAATTGAGTCCATCGGTGTTAAGAGATATTAAGGAACAGTGATTGTTGCTTCCTGTTATTTTTGTTATTAGAGGTGGAATTATCTTTGTGTGGCTATCTTCTTTTGGAATTATTGGAAGAGGATTACTTTCTTGCTTTGTCTCAGGTATAATTTCTCTCCTTGTATTGGAGCGTTCCTGCTAATATCCTTTGCAATTCCGGGTTTGTGGAAAGATATTGTGTAAATTTGGTTTTGCCATGGAATATCTTGGTTTTTCTATCTATGATAATTGAGAGTTTTGCTGGGTATAGTAGCCTGGTCTGGCATTTATGTTCTCTTAAAGTCTCTATGATGTCAGTCAAGGATCTTTTGGCTTTTATAGTCTCTGGTGAGAAGTCTGGTATAATTCTTATAGGTCTGCCTTTATATGTTACTTTATATGTTCCCTTACTGCTTTTAATATTCTTTCTTTGTTTTGTGCATTTGGTGATTTGATTACTATGTGACAGAAAGTATTTCTTTTTTGGTCTAGTCTATTTGGCGTTTTGTAGGCTTCTTGTATGTTTATGGGCTTCTTGTTCTTTAGATTAGGGAAGTTTTCTTCTATAATTTTGTTGAAGATATTTACTGGCCCTTTAAGTTGGGAATCTTCGCTCTCATCTGTACCTATTATCTTTAGGTTTGGTCTTCTCATTGTGTCCTGGATTTCCTGGATGTTTTGTGTTAAGAACTTTTTGCACTTTGTGTTTTCTTTGGCAGCTGTGTCAATCTTTGCTATGGTATCTTCTGTATCTGAGATTCTCTCTTCTATCTCTTGTATTCTGTTGGTGATGCTTGCATCTATGACTCCTGATTTTCTTCCTAGGTTTTCTATCTCCAGGGTAGTCTCCTTTTGTGATTTATTTATTGTTTCTACTTCCATTTTATGTCCTCGATGGATTTGTTCAATTCCTTCACCCATTTGGTTGTGTTCTCTTGCAATTCTTTAAGGGATTTTTGTGTTTCATCTTTAAGGGTTTCTACCTGTTTACCTGTGTTTTCCTCAAATTCTTTGAGAGTGTTATCTATGTCCTTGAAGTCCTCTATCATCATCATGAGAAGTGATTTTAATTCTGCATCTTGCTTTCCTGGTGATATGGAGAATTCAGGACTTTCTAGTGTGGGAGAACTAGGTTCTAATGATGCCAAGTACCCTGGGTTGCTGCTGCTTATGTTCTTGTGCATGTCTTTTACCATTTGGATCACCTTGGAGCTACCTGCCCTGTCTCTTACTGGAGCCTGTTTTTCCTATTATCTTGGTTGTTTCAGAACTGTGTGGGGTGGGTGTTACTACTAGGGTTAGAGCTGGGGCCCAAGATCTACTCAGTGCTTGGGCCCAGACTGGAAGGAACCAGTGCTCCGGGCCAGGAGTGAATTCCTGGATCCTAGTGGGTCCCAGTTATTCCCTCTTTGGGGCGGGTGTTGCTGTCTCCTTACCTAAGATGCTGCCTGGGTTAGAGCTCCTGGGACGCCCACCTCCTCTGGGTTTTGTGAGATTGGGTGCAGAGCAGCTGCCTTGGATCTGATCAGTGCTTGGGCCCAGACAGGAAGGACTGACTGCTGATTCTTAAGACTGGGGTTAGGTCACAGATTTGTATGGGGTCCTTGCTGTGAAAAAGTTAAGCGTTCAAGTGAGAGAGTTAGACCTTCTCCCTATTCAGACATGTTTAATACACTCCTGGACGTGTTTTCTGTAATCTGATTTTTTTCCATGCGCCCTATAGTTTCACATCACTCTAATACATCTGTAGTACAGCCCCTTTCTGCTGACAGGCACGCGTCAGTTTTCATTCAGTATTGCACGCCTGCTGCTGGACAGTTTGTGTCATTTCTTGTTTACCTTCAAAACTGGCTCAGAGGTTGCTTGAAAGATATATTATCTCAGGACAAGTACAAGCCTAAAACAAAAACAATGACCATTTTCAAAAGTATGAAGTAGTTTATAGCAGGGGCTAACTTAATTGCAAAACATAGGCTGTGTTTAGGTCTCAATTTCAGTCTAAGTCTCAGTCTCTTGAGTACTGGGAAGTTACGCCTGCTCGTGCCATGGAGAATGATTAAAATGAACGAATACATTTAAGAATTAAATTCCTTACTTTGTTGTTTTTCATTTGTAATGAATTAACATTCAGTGCTTTCCTCAAAGCATAAACTGAGAATTACATGTCACCTCAGTTTTGTTTGTTTGTTTGTTTGTTTGTTTTTTCCTGTTCTCTGGCTTTGTTTCATTTCAATTTCTTCTAGATTTTTAGAACAAATTGAAACTTGGAAACTTTTTGACATACAGGACTTGCCATGAAACATGAGGGCATGAATCATAATACATGTATATATCTGTGTATCCCTATCAATCAACCAATTAATCAATATACTTTGTATTTTTTAGAATTTATATTATATTTTCAAATAGATAATATATATGCACATATAGAAACAATTATATATATATATATATGCTTAATATTTAGCCTACAATGGCCTTCAATTCTCATTTGCTCCTAAATGACAAGGTTTAATTTTCGAATTTTTATTTTTCAAAAATTTAAAATTCAAAATACAGACTGCCATCATGTTTCTTTTTCTTTTGAGAAATAATTTCATTATTCTCACCATTTTCCTTTTCTGTTCAGTTTCTTTTGTTTAGTCTGCAAATACTTAACACAGCTCTATCTCTGTTTCTATCTCTCTATCTCTGTTCCACCCCAAACTTCTGTCTCCATCTCCCTCTGTCTCTCTTGTGTCTGTCTCTCTGTCTTAATTTCTGGCTCTCTTTGTCTCCCCCTGTGTCTCTCCCGTAATAGGTCTTAATGTGTAGCCATCACCTTGAAGCCATGGAAATCCTCCTTACTCAGCCTTTCAACTGCTAGTATTACAGACGTGAGCCAACACCCAAACCACCCCAATACTTTCTTCTGTTGTTATATTTGATGATATGTTTTCATATTCTCTCTGTGTCTCTCTCTCTCTGTTTCTCTCTGTGTGACTCACCTCTCTCTCTCTTTCTCTCCCTCTCTCTCTCTTTTTTTTCTCTCAGTCTGTCTCTCTACTTTTTTCTGTCTGTCTCTATTTCTGAGCCTCAGTCTCTCTCTGCGTTGATTCCTGAATATTTGACTCACATATAACACTTTGAGTTTACATTCTTAAATTTAAAAAATTAAATCCTTGAGATGTACTAAACATTGAAAGCAAATAAGGGCATCACATTCACTTTTATTAAATGTACATAAACTATAAAGTTTCATCTATGTACAAATTCTAATCTTGTAGACTTTGACATTAAGTAAAACGTTCTATGTGAACGGTTATTGTATCCTTAAGGAAAAACAAATCAGACTGACGTATTAAAGTCATATGTTTTGAACCTTTATGCTATGTTTGCTTGCTTATTTCCCTATGTAACACTTGAGAACATTGTGAATATGCAGGTTAATGGAGGAGATATTATGTGATCAACTGTAGCTCTTACAGAGTAACACTCTTGTGATTGAAAAGATAACAACTCTAGGGCAAAGAAGTACTTAACTCATGAGCTTTTAAAAATTTATAGTAATTTTGACCTAAGACAAATAAGTTTTTTGAAAGGGTAATTAAGAGGTCAAATGCAGATCTTTCAATGTTACTTTGTGTATTAATAATACCAGATAGCCTTGTCCATCAAATATGATTTTTTTAAAAAAATATCTAACAGTCATGACATTTTTCAGACATTTAATAAAACCCTTTAGGTTGCTACACTGCTCACTGCATTTATAGCTATGAAGGTGTGTGCCATTATGGTATTTTCTTTGGTTTGAATGACAGTTCTCTTATATTCAAGCATTGCCAATATGAGATCATTCAAAGAAAGAGCTGCTAACATTTGATTAGGTCACTTGGAGTCGGTCATTGTTAATGGAGTTAGCATTTTGTTAAAAGACCATTCACATGACGTTTTGCTAGCTTCCACATTTTGACTGTGGGGGTGAAGCAAGAGAAGCCTCAGGATGTACCTTGTCTTGCTGGAACTAAATATCTCAGGAAAGGGTGGTATTTAATGGGGGTGCTGCCTTTTCTGAGAAAAAGGGGAGGGGCTGATGGGGAGGGATTTGTAGGGGTAGGACTGGAAGAATAGTAGGGGGCCTGGCTGTGATCTGGATGTTTAGTGAATAAAAAACTAAATCGTTGAAAAAAATGAGTGGAAGTAATTAACACACACACACATACCCCCGCCAAAAAAAAGAGAAGCCTTAAAGGAATGAATTTCAGAACATTTATGATGAACCATTCTACCTTCTCATTCAGTATAGCACATAGAATTTCTGTTTTAATAATTATCCACTTGACATTATCTTGCTAAAATGGTACAACAGAATAAGTATATTTCACGCACGCAAATATTTCAGCACTTGCCATTAAATGTAATTTTCAAGATAGAAGTGAATTTTCTCTGTGGATTTACAATTTTGTTTCACCTCTACAGACAAATAGCTAACCTCTGTTTAAAAATAATTCACTAACTTGAGTAACCTAATGCTTAGGGTTAGTTTACTTTACTTAGCAGGAAGTTAAATTTGTGTTATTATTTATTAAAGAAAAAAATTATAATTTTAAATTTGTGCTAATGAAATAATAGATAAAATTTTAAGAAGGCTTCTGTTTGGTTTGAAGTAACACCTGGAAGTTTATTTAATCTGTTTAATTAATGGAAGATTATTAAGCATAACTATAGGCCAGACACTGCCTTCTGTGCAGATGCTAAAATAAATGAAATTCTAGCACACAGTCATCTACTGATTAGGCATAGGAAGATCTCCAATAAACTTAGTAAAGTACCACAGAGATGTCTTTTAAGACATATAGATACATCACATGAAATGTTTGTAGATGGGGAAGCTTCTGAACCAAGTTTTGCTGTTTGGTAGCCCATATGTTTTAGTCTTTATGTGCATTGTCCATTAATTATATCATATACTTGCCCTCAAGAAGCCCCTTCCAGTGACTGGCATCATGTGTGCCACTATATTACAGATATTATTACCTAACATATTTAGAAAGCCTTGATATATACTCATTTCCATATATTACTCTATTTTTAACTTGTAAAATTTCATCGAAGACATTCTATATCTAAATTGAGTGATAAACACAACATGATGAATATTAACATTTTAGATAATTGATAAGGTTAGATAAGAGTTTTATGCATTTAATATGCTGCTTCCGTAAATATTGGATTTAAAGTATTGAAACACTTGTAATTGGTAAAATTCAATGGATATACATATATCAAATCATTAAAATCTTTTTTATGAAGCACAAAATATAAGTTAAGTTTATCTTGTCAATAATTTTTTTATTCTGGAATATTTTCAATGGGATATTACAAATGTGTGTATCCTTTCATCACAATGACCATAAAAAATGGTACTTGAGTAAAGACTATAAATATTGAATGACTCTTGGATGCCAAGTTGGATCTCAAAGAAATTGAAATAATTTTCATAGCTAACCATTAGTATTCTCTTTCATTTAAAAAATGTCCACACACCTGAAAACATTTTAAGTTCATTTTCATGTAGTGTGTGTATGTGTTTGTGTGTGTGTGTGTGTGTGTGTGTGTGTGTGTGTGAATTTGGCTGTGTGGGACAAGAGCACGTCACAGTGCTTGTATGGAAGTTAAAAGAAAACATGCAGAGATTAAACATGGGTTGACAGTCTTCTCAGCTGGACAGCTTTATTTGCTGAGCCAGCTCATAATACAGAGGAAACAGGTTCTTTTCCTAAGAAATTGAAGGTTACCTCAGGGAATCACTCACTCACACTCATATGAGCAGCAGTATTTGGCCTCAGTGGGTAAAAATAAATAAACAAAAAAGGAGAACATAAAGTCAGAATGATGGCATGATCTGGAGAGAGTATTCAGAGGGGATTGAGAAATGAATGTACCATGTACATTCATGTACACACAAACATTTTCAAGGATTATTTTTTAATTAATTTATTTATTACATCCTTAATGCTGCCCCATCCAGGTCTCCTTCTCACAGAATCCTTCCCCCAACTCCTCCCTTTCCCTTAAACTCTGAGAAGATGAAGCCAGACTGGACAGCCTTCTGGTACATAGATGCCTGGGGTCTCAGTCCAGTCCCTGTATTTTCTTTGGTTGATGTCTCAGTCTCTGATAACGTCCAGGGGTCCACGTTAGTTTACACTGTTGGTTTTTCTGTGTGGTTGCTATCCTTCAATCTTCCCCCAACTTTTTCATAACAGTCTTTGACATAAGACCAATGTTTGGCTGTGGTTACTTGTATCTATTTCAGTCAGATGCTGGTAGAGTCTCTCAGAGGACAGACATGTAGGCACCTGTCTGTAAGCTAAGACAGTATCATTAATAATACCAGAGATTGGTCCTTGCTCATGGCATGGGTCTCAAGTCAGACCAGTGTTTTTTTTTTTTTTTGGCCATTTTAAGGATTATTTATAAGTGAATGGTTACTGAATAACAACGTAGTTTCCAGACTTATTCTTTAATGGTTTTCTTTTTCATGACTTCCTGTCCATGATGTTTGTTTCAATGTTTTGTTACTTTCTCAAAATTGAAATTTATCCTTTGTTCTGAAATAAGACTTTTGCATGTAACAAGGCTCTCCTTCACAGCTCCCACAAGCATTGGGATACAGATATTTTCTTATGTCTTGGTTGAAATGTTTACTCACAGTTCATTTAATTGGATTATGCTATTTCAAACAACAACAACAACACACACACACACACACACACACACACACACACATTTTCTCACTGAAGTCCAGCTTTAATCCATGGTGTCTGATAAGGTACAAGGAGTTATTTCCATTTTGTTATATCTGTTGAGGTTTGCTTTGTGACTGACCATGTGATCAGATTTGAGAAGGTTCTGTGAGTTACTAAGAAGAACATATATTCTTTTGTGTTTGGGTGAAATGTTTTACATATATATACGGTCCATTTGAGTCATAGAGTCAGTTAGTTTCATTATTTCTTTGTTTAGTTCTCAAGTCAACGATTCTGGAAGAAATTTCATGGACTATATTCTTTATTCATGGATGTACTATGTCTTCCATTGTAAATGTTTGAGTTAGTTGTGCTTCTTTGTGATTCTATCAGATATTACACACACACACACATATATATATGTATATATATTAACCAATAATGCAATGTGACCTAGTAGCTGTCTTAATTTCCAGTTTTCTTTCATCTTATTTCCCCAGATGAAACTGGTCACCTCTTTAAAGCTCCTATACATGAAACATAGTCATGAGGAGAAGAAACAATAATTTACTACTGAATTTTTCGGTTATTAAGTACAGGAGCCATTCCTATTATTTCACCCATCTTAGTTTCCACATCCATATCTACATACCTTAGGAAAACAAAAATAATATGGTAGGTGCTAAACAGTGTTATATCTCACATATTGCCCAATTTCACTCCTGCCCTGTAAGGTACCACTACCTCCTAAGCACAGTAATTAAATATTCAAGACATTTCCACAATTCTATTAAGTTAACTTTGTGCATGACAGAGAATGTAAGAATTCCTGTGAATTTCTCAAGTATGGAACACAATCTCAATGCTTTATTTACTGTTAGATGGGTTCGGGAATTATATGTGCTACTGTAGTAAATGAGATGATGGTGGATATGTGTAGAGCCTTGAAAGGTGTCTTGGTCTTTGGTAGAGGCTCTGGCTGGAAGTATCCTAGAGACCGTGCAAGGGACAGGCATTTATTCTGCTGTGCTCCCAGAATCCAGGCTCCTAACATGTGGTGTGGAACTCCATTGACCTGCACTGTTCAGTCACAGTTCAGCACAATGCAGCCCCTGCCAAAGAGCACAGGTAGAGGACCTGACTACAGGCCTCAGACCCTAGAGAGATTTACATACTAATGAAGGCTAGAGGGCAGAGCCAATTAAGCATTCTTCCAAGACCCTTCCCCCTTCTCCCTCCTTATTTATCTGGGATCTGCCCTGAGTTTCACAGGGTGGGGGTGGGGGTGCATCCAGATCCATCTACCATCTGTCATGAAAATAACGGAACCATGGACTTTCTCGTGTCTTTGGGGTCCGATGTGGAGAAACACACCTTTTATGCTGAGCTGCCACAGCTGCCACAGCCATCGCACCTTAACTTCCCACCTGGAGGACTTCTCTGTGTTCCAGTCACGAGGACCCACATCTTCAAGCAAGCTAGCTGGTCCACCGAGTCTGCTAAGTGAGTACAGTAACTGAGTCTCTCCTGTGAAGTGCTGTTGGGGCCTCTTTCTTCTCTCCCCTCGGTTGTTTCTCTCTGCAGTGAGCTGGCCAGTCACCTGCCCACATGCTCCCAGTCTCAGTCCTTCTGCAGCCTCTCATCTGCGTCTCAGAGCCCAAGGGCTTAAGACCAGTCAGTCCCCAGCCACCTCCTGGCCCAGGGATCCACAATCCAAGAGCTCTGCACTCCCATGGAACTTCAGACTGGATGAGAACTCCCCTCCTGCTGGGCAGGGCACCTGTAGTGCCCACCCAATGCCATGCACGGAGTAAACTCAGTCAAGATTCCTGTGTTCCAGTCATTTGGAGCTATGGGAATCACAATAGCCCAACAAGATTCAATAACCCATGCCCGTGCCCACGCATGAGCTCATTATTCCTTGCAGGTATGGTATGTGTATTTTTGCACAAGTAATGTGTACAGAGAATACAAGGACACATGCATCTATAGTCTCTGTTTCATAAAAGAAAATGCGGCCACTTCTACGTTTGAGGGTTTAGTATAATTAACCAGCTATCATAATCAGAGCTTACAATGTTAGGAAGTATCATTGTATTAGAAATTGTTGGATTTTTAGCAATTGCTTTAACCAGATTACATATCCTGAGTATATGTCTATTTCTGAGGTGATATAACACCTCTATTGTTGCCACCCAGGCTATGTATTTATTAATCTGCTTGACAAGGAAAAGAAGAGTAAGTGAACATAGGCCTAAATAAAACTAAGAAACAAAGGGTTTGCATCAGATTGACTTAAGATAGCCAAGAACTTCCGTCTATATAAGTTATTTTTTTGGGGTGGGGTATGACTCACTTCCACATTAGAAAAGTCAGGGACTTAACAAATAGTTGATTTTTTTCTTTCCCTCAAGAGAACATGTCTCCACCTGCAAAGCTACTTTTAATGATATTTTATTAAATGTAATATTTTAAAGCATCTTAAAAACATAAATATTTTCAAGGAATATCTTATGTATTGGAATGATGATAAGGCTTTTTATTCAATATTAGTAAACTTGGAAACTAAACCTTTTACAGGGATAATTATCCTATGATTACAAAAGAGTACACAGTGCTTAGAGGCCTCAAAAGTACTTGAGAATAATGAGATTTGGTGTTGGTGGAGAAATTCACTCATTTATCAGTTCATTCTATAATCCACCCTAATCATGCGAAAGTACTCGTTTAAAATATAATGAAAAGAATTTATAAGATCAAATTCATTGCTACTGCGGTTTCACTGTGTATTAGTAAATAGTCCATCATAATGAATCTGGTGTTCTGTTGCAATGGAAAGTTGTGTTTCTAATCGTGGCTGATTGCATCATGACTGTTACGTTATTAGCCAACTATTAAAATATGCACACATAGGCTTACTAAGCTCATATATGTGGGTGGTTAATAAATGTTGCAACATATTCATTGTAATTAGATATAATTGGCTCTAGGCTTTAGCTTCACATTATGATATTTTAATATAAAAATCAAATATAAAATATCATGTAAGATGCAAGTGTGATAACATTAAGTAAGACATTATTGTGTCTCTCAGAATGATGATTTCCTTCAAACTCACACACCTTTAGCCAACTCTGTCTCCATCACCTTACATGTACTCTGTTTCTATCATTGCTTTCTGGATAAGCTAGTTCTGATTTAAAACTTGTGAGAAACCATTTCAGTAGGCCCTGAACAATATCCCAAGAACTTTGAGTACAATACAAAATCAATTACAACACCTTAAAATAATTTTCAATGCCCTACATGATTGAAAGAGACATTACCCAAGTCTTTGATGCTCTAAAACAGTCTCTCTCTCCACCTCTCTCCGTCTCTCTCTGTTTCTTTCTGTCTGTCTGTCTCTCTCTCTCTCTCTCTCTCTCTCTCTCTCTCTCTCCCCCTCCCTCCCTCCCTTCCCCCGTCTCTGTTGTTTATGACCTCTGGTAGATTAATTAACTCCTGAATGCAATGAGATTGCAGGTTATAAGTCAATGCTTGAGAGTTGCTACTACAATCCAGATAAGATTGCAAATAGTACTCTGTACATTATATTTTTCTAATGTACACAAATTTTTAGTTAGAACATATCATCTGACATTCTCCATACTACTTTGCTTCTTTTCATGATCTGTCTAAATTCCTGAAATAAGGTTGCCAGCATTCTCCAGGAAGAGATCTGATAATGAGTGCAGATTTGATATGACAATGAGCATTTGATATGAAAGCCACTAATTAGTTTTTTTTTTCTCTCTTTTAAAAACTTTATTTTTTAAAATTCTGTGTGTTGGGTGGGGGAATGGGATATTATTTGAGAGTGGGTGCATAAGGAAGCCATGGGGTCAGGGTCCCCGACTAAAGGTTATTTACTGTGAGGCCGTCTACATACATGCTGGAAACCAAGCTCAGGCTGTCTACAAGAGAGCCCTACTGGTTCTTGAGCTGCAGACACATCACTCCAGTTCCATAATGACATACTAACCAACAGTGACTACACAGAGGATGGGATGTACTAACTATAAAGATTCCTTCCCAGGGAAGCATAGAGTCTCAATACACAGTTCAGGGTAGCCTTGATCCTGCGGCCTCAGCCTCTGGTGTGCTAAGGTCACAGGGACCTATCACTATGTAAGGCTAGAAAATATTAATAATATGCACTGACAATGTGCTGACTCAGGAACATTGTGGACCATTTGTTCAATTAGTAAAGTGAATGGTTTTCTCTTATATGAAATCATTTTGCTTGATTTTTCTTTAAATCAAAACTAGGAATATGTAACTATTCTCCTAAAAATTAAATTGCTTTTTTTTTTTTTTTTTTTACAAATTGCATTCTCTGATTTTCTTATCAGCCTGCTTTAAGGATATCCATGTGTTCAATATGCTCGCTCGAAGTTTGGCCCACACCAAATGGTTGTTTAACCTAAATATCTGAGCAGCAAACTGGGCTGATCCTTCTGGAGAAAGTATAGTTGAACAGCCAAGACCACTGGGCAGTCGAAGAGATGACCACACATCCTGAGCACCCCAGTCTGGTGTGACTGGGGGACAGCTGATAACTGGATATGCAGTGTTACCAGACATCACTGGGCCTAGACCATTGCTTCTGCCTGCCACTGCGACAAATACAGTAGGAACGCCATCCCCTTCATATTCTGCTTTAATTCTCAAAGTTTCATCTGGTCCTTTATGCGCGGATGTTACTCTAAGTTCACACGGAATCCCAAAGTTTCCACAAGCCTTCTTAATTTTTTCACAGTGAGCAAGGTCAGAGGTTGAACCCATCAGCACTACCACCCTGCACTGACTGTCTGACTTGAGAAGCAACTCCACTCGGTCTGCAACCCACTCAAAGTTTTTCTTCACCATCTGAAGTCCTTCTGAAGTTACTTCTTTGAGATCACGATAACACTGTTTGTCCTTCTGCTGGCTCCGATCTCCTGATGGCCACAGTCTCCAGGAATCATTATCAATGACATCGGCAAGAACAATTTCTTTGGTGGTTACATCAACGCCAAATTCAATCTTCATATCAACCAGCGTACAGTTCTGGGGCAGCCAGGATTTCTCCAGAATTTCAAAAATAGCTTGTGTGGCATGACTCATGATGTCCACTTCAGTCTTCCCTATAAGAAGCCCAGCAAAGCTAAACTTTGCAGCGATGAGTTGCTCCTCAGACCACTGTGGGTCATTATTGGCATCGTCCTTGAAGAACATCTCTACTTTCGGTGGATAAAACTTATATCCCTCCTTCACACCAGGGTTCCTCTTGAGAAAAGAGCCAGTCGCTATTCTTCGGCAGACCCATTCAATTGGAATCATTTCACACTGAGGTGCAATGAAAGCAGTCTCCCCAACTTTCCTGGTGAAGGCAGTTTTTATACCAGCTTCCTGTAACAACTGAAATATGCAGCTGGTGATCTTATTGGAGATTGCAGCTTTGCCTTCCAGGTGGTTCTTTCTGGCTGCATTTCCTGCTGTAATCTGGTCCTTAGACTGCAGGAGGACTTTTCCTGGATTATCTATCAATTCATAGACTTCTTTTGTTTTACCCTCATAGAGTTTCTTCCCGATGTTCAGTACTTCGGCTGTCGCCATTATCCTAGGTGAACTAGAGGAGCAGACCGCGCGGGAAAAAGAGCCACTAATTAGTTTTTAAACATATAATGGAAAAGACTTGGTTATGCTATAAAACTACATATTGACTACTTTGAATGTCTAATTTTAAAACATTTAAGGTGGAATCACAATGCAGAGGAAAGTATTAAAAGTGTCAATAATGCCTGGAGTCAAGGTGGATATTAAAATATCTCATATATTCACAGTGAAATTCAAATTAATCTATATTGTGAAATTTACTTTGGAGTGAAGATCAAAGCTTAAAAATGCTTAACATTTTGAATGTTGAAAACTTTCTGTCTTATAGCATCTTACATAATTAAAAGATTTATATAAAACTACACATATAAAGTGCATGCAAAAAGAAAAATTCTATCTATCTATATTCAAAACTCACACAGATAGCTCTGCTCTGTCCCCTGTGCCCTCCTTTGCCTGGCTCACAGCTCATCCTCCATTCCCAGAGGCCTGTTGCCATCTGGAACTACCAGGTGAGACCCCTTGACACCAATTCACTGCCTTCTGGGTCCTGTCTGTGTAAGCCCTGTGGGGATTTGCTCCACTCTGTTCTAAGGACTCCATTACCCATTGTTCTACCTGCATTCCCAGAGGCCTGCTGCTATCAGTGACCACCAGATCAGTCCCTTCTGTAAATTGCAAATTTTCTGCCTGCCAGAACCACTCCAGGTAAGCCACACAGCAGACTCCAAGCACAACCTGCATTCCGAGAAGACCATTGGCATCAGGGACTACCAGAGGTCTGCTGTCATCAAGGACTATCAGGCCTGCCAACACCAAGGACAAGCAGATGACTAAAATCCACTATAAGAACACAGTCACCCAGCCTGGGCAATATGACACTACTAGACTCCATTTATCTTACTATACCAGCCCTGGATATTCTAAGATAGCTGAAGCAGAAGAAAATTACTTTAAATTCAATATTATAAAAATGATAGAGGCTTTTAAAGAGGAAATTAATAAATTCTTTAAAGAATACAGGAAAATACAATTTATAAAGTGATGAAAATGAATACCACTGTTCAAGACCTGAAAATAGAAAGAGAATCAATAAAGAAAACACAAACTGAAGCATTCCAGGAGATGAAAATCCTAAGTCAGAGAACAAAACTACAGACTTTAAACATTATCAACTGAATACAAGAGATGGAAGAAAGAAAGTCAGGCCTAGAAGACACAATAGAAGAAACTGATACATTGGTAAAAGAAAATATTAAACCTAAAATGTTTCTAAGACAAGACATCCAGAACATTTGGGACACTATAAAAACACTGTACTGAATAATAATATGAATAAAAAAGGAAAAGCTTCCCAGCTCAAAGGACCAGGAAATATTTTCAACAAAATCATAGAAGAAAATTTCCCAAATCTAAGGAAAGAGATGCCTGTAAATGTACAAAAAGCTTACAGATCACCAGAAAAGAAACTCTCCCTGGCAATGTAATAATCACAACCTAAATGTACAGAACACAGAAAAAATATTAAAAGCAGCAATGGAAAAAAACAAAAATAACAGAAAAGGGCAAACCTATCAGAATTGCTTAGACTTCTTAACAGAGACTTTCAAAACCAGAGGGCTTGGGTAAATATCTTGTAGTTTCTAAAAGAAAACCGATGCCAGTTCAAACCATTATGCCCAGCAAAGCTCTTACCATAGATTGATAAAACAAGATATTCCATGACAAAACCAAACTTAAGCATTATTTATCCACCAATCCATGCCTACAGAAAATACTAGAAGGAAAACAACCCAGGAAAAGAAGGATAAATACACCTATGAAAATCCCACAGTAAATAACCCCACAGCAGCAAAATCAAAACAAGGGAAACTCTCTCTGTCTCTGTCTCTGTATCTCTGTCTTTCTCTGTCTCTGTCTCTCTGTCTCTCTCTGTCTTTCTGTCTCTCTCTGTCTCTCTGTCTCTCTCTGTCTCCCTGTCTCTCTCTGTCTCTCTGTCTCTCTCTGTCTCTGTCTCTCTCTGTCTCTCTGTCTCTGTCTCTGTCTCTGTCTCTCTCTCTCTCTCTCTCTCTCTCACACACACACACACACACACAATCACCACCAACATCAAAATAACAGAAATTAAAAATCATTGGTCATTAATATCTCTCAATATCAGTGTACTTAATTCCCCCAATAAAAAGAACAGGCTAACAGAATTGATGCAAAAACAGGATCCACAAATGCAAGGGAACCCACATTCATAAAATAAACTTTAATAAAGTGTATATCACACATCAAACCCCACATGTCAATAGTGGGCAACTTAAGTATTCCACTCTTACCAAAGGACAGGTCATGGACACAAGAACTAAACAGAGAAATAATGAACTAATTGACATTATCAATCAAATGGATCTAATAGATATCTACAGAACATTTCACTCAAACACAAAAGTTTATACCTTCTCAACACCACACAGAACCTTCTCCAAAACTGACCAAAGTGTTGGGAGAAAAGCAAGCCTCAGCAGATAGAAGAAAATTGAAATAACTTTTTGTAACTTATCAGACCACCATGGATTAAGCTGGAATACAACAATAACAGAAATAATAAACAGGCTACAGACTCCTCAACACTAAATAACTCTCTACTCAGTGACCGCTTAGACATAAATAAAATAACTCCATGGAAGACAGGGTAGGGAGGGGAACTGGGTGGAAATCAGGAGTGCGAAGTCTGGGATGTCTGGGAGGCTGAACACTTATCTATAGGAGTACAACTCTCTGATGGGAGAGAATCACAGGTCCTTTTGGAGGTGACCCCACCTAAGAATCTCAGCAGTCTGGGGTATGGAGCCTGAAAAGTCCATGTCCTCTTCCCAGGTGCAACTTCCAGGAGAGGGATGGAACACCAAACAACCCACAAAACCTTCCACTCAAAATTTGTCTTGCCTACACGAAGGGAAGGGGTAAAGATGGAACAGTGTGTAGGGAATACAGGCAGCATACCTGTCTTCTGAGAGCCTTCATCCAGCAGCTGATGGAAACAAATGCAGAGACCCACAGCCAAACAAGGCACAGTTCAGGGAATACTCTGGAAGAGTTTAGGGAAGGAATGAGGGAGCCATATTAGTCAAGAGCATCACAAGAAGACCTACAGAGTAAATCAGCTTGCACACAAGGATGCTCACAGAGACTGAACCACCAAAGAAAGAGCACACATAAGCTGGACCTGAAACCCCTACACATATAGCAGATATGCAGCTTGTTCTTCATGTGGGTCCCCTAGGAATTAGAGGAGAGGTTGTCTCTTTTGCTTGCTTTTTGATCCTTTCTTCATAGCTGGGTTGCCTTGTTAGGCCAAAATGTGAGAGAATTTCTTATTCTTGTGGTGACTGAATGTACCAGGGTGGGTGGGTACCCAAGGGGAGGGGGTCGCTCCTCTTCTCTGAGGAGAAAGGAAGGGAAATTGTGGTATGAGGTGTTAAGAGTGGGACTGGGAGGAGGAGAGGGGGTTTTTCTGTGAGCATGATGTAAATAAACAAGTTGATGGAGGAAAAAACTCACATAATATTAATGTTAATAAACTTTGAATGAAAGAAACTTCAGCCATTGAATCTGTGAGAAAAAAGTAAAGTGTTTCATGGAAAATATGGTCATTTTTCTAAAACTTGTTAAATGTAGTTTAAGAATATGACTAAGGGAAGTTATTCCCTATAATATATTTTACATTTTATGTGTATACATAGATATATACACAGATATATATGTATATATGACACTCATGCATGTATATGGCAGCATATATGCATGTATGCTATAGTTCATCCATCATCTATTATTATGTGTCTCTACACACATACACACAGATCTTGGAAGATGTATCTGATAAAAAACATGTATCTTATTTGGGATGTGTAGTTTGACTTTTGTCTCTTTTTTTTCGTTCTCTTTCTTTTTTTTTTTTGCTTTTGTTTAGTTTTTTTCGTCAAAGCATTTTGACAGATGTTTTCAGGACCTTTTGATGAATTTGGTAAAGACCTGTTCTGCTGCTCCGGTCCGCGGGTCAGGGCCTAGCAAGAGAGAGAGTGGGGAAGGGGACTTGAAGAATGGAGACAAGACAGGGAGTCTGGTCTATTCTCTTCTCAAGTCTCATCTCAAGTCTCGTCTCAAGTCTCGCTTTTATTAAAAGGAAATCATGGGTATATATAAGCACCAGCAGGGGACTGCAGCTGAAGACACTTTACCACGTGCACCCTGCAGCTGGGGGCAATAAACAACAAAAGAAGATATGTAAGAAAAGCAAGATAATTATCAGAGTGCGCTCAGCTGTTGTAGGCTGTTGAAAACAAGTCTCTTGTCAGAGTATATGGCTCGAGATGGCTATAAAGATGATAGCTGCTTTCGGCTAGGTGTCGGCTCCCAACAATTATTATCATAGATTTTTTTCTAAGATTTGAATAATTGCATTTCTCTAGAAATTTACATACTGGAGCTTAACTTCACATGATGTTATTCAAAGATGGCTCATTAGGAGGTGATTAGGTCATAGGACAGAGTCCCTCTAAACATGATTAAGTACTTTATGGAGGAGGACAAGACAAGATGGTTTGCCTCTAATGAGAGAGTTTGCTTACCTGCTGTTTAGAGAAAAATGCTACTATTAGAACATGAATGTATTAGCACAGTGATCTTGAACTCTGCAGACATGAGGGCTATAGAGAACATGCTACTGTGTTTTGTGGGATTTTTTGTGACAGAAATTAAGTGGAATAACATAATGAAGGTCCTCTCCAAAGCCAGTAGTGATTGTCTTTATGAGACGCAGAGAAGAAATAGGCACACAAATAACACAAATAATTGAGGAATGTGACAACCACAACAGGGTTTAGAAAAAAGGAAGATACTGGTTCTGTCCTACAGTGTACAGGCCTCTCCCATGCCGTTTCAGACAGAACTTAAAAAAAAAAAACCAATAAACACATGCTGTTTGGCAATAACTAAGTCCAGGAATTTTTAAGGAAACCGTCCCAGAAAATAACTAAAAGGTCCTTTCAGTTCTGAAGCTGAAGCAGGAAAAAAAGAAAGTGGACACAGACCCATTCCAAAATTGTAGAGAATGTTCTCCACAATACTCCAAATTAAGAAATTCAGAATACAAGATAAATTCAACAATGACATTTGAAGACACAACTCACATAGTGTGAGAAGCAAAAGAGAAAAACTGCTCTTTCAGCATCCATTAAAATATTAGATATCCTTACCATACCATGTGTCAATGTTGACTAACTCAATTAGGTCAAGAGAGATGAATATGGAAGTTGACATTTACATTTCATGAATTAAAGTCATTGATAGCCTGTAAACAATTGCTCAGTTTCTGAAATAGGAATAAGCTGACTTTGCATTCCAAGAGAGAATATCATTTGGGGAAGTGAAAACTCTGGGTAAACATAGCTGTTCCATAGAAAAGTTTGCTTAATGGGGAAAAAAAAGTCATAGGCAGGCAGAATAGTGTAATTATACTGAGTATGTGTGTACTCATGTATGAATATGTATATTCATATGCAGGTATGTGTGCAAGTGTTATCACAACCAGCATTGTATGTGTGTGAACATGCCTGTGGGCTGCGTATTTTGTGTATGTGTGTGCTTGTGACTAGGTACAATGCTTTTCAGCTACACGAGCTTAGCCATCAGTTAACGATCAACACACATGAACTTACAAATAGTAACCTGATAGGAGCAAAAATAATTAAAACTTACCTAAAGTGCATTTTGAGAAGAGATTTGTCAGAAACTTATAGAGAGAAGCTTCTCTTATTAGAATGAATCTGTAAGCAAGAGATCATAAAACGGGGGCTTCTGGCAGTTCTCTGACTCACTATATTTTAATTCAATTTCTCGTTCTGAGAAGAAGGAATAAATTTACTACTTTAATTTTGTAATTGGACAAGGGAAGAGTTATTTGGTTTTATCTTATTCTTCAAATTCCCAGTTTGGCTGATTATAAAGAATAAAACAAGGGCCGTCAGTTTTTAGATTAGCTGTGGGTTATTGATGAGTAAATGAAGTTCCAGCAGTGGCTTGCATGTCTGCTTCACTTAATGGAAAGCTTTCTTAGCAAATGCTTAAGTTCTTAAGTTTCTCTCTCTCTCTCTCTCTCTCTCTCTCTCTCTCTCTCTCTCTCTATCTCTCTCCTTTTTTACTTTATTTCCCTATTGAATTTAGGACATTACATAGAATGCAATCTGCAATTTGTTCTCTCTTGTTCCTTTTTAAAGACAGTTGACACCATACAATGTTAGTTCACTAAGAGGGACACTGATAACATCCTTTTCTGATTTCTCTTTTCTTTTCTTTAATGAAAAAGGTTTTGTACAATTAAGATTATGGTTTTTTCTCTCTCTGACTTCTCCTAGATCCTCCACTGAATCCCATTCTTTGGAATCTACACCCTTTCTGCCTCTAGTTAGAAAACAAATAGCCATCTAAAAAAGCAAAATAAAATAAGATGAAGCAAAACAACCAAATTAGAATAGATCAAAACAAAAAACCAACAAACAAAAAAGGGCCACTAGAAAAGCATGAAGTACATATGTCCACACAATGCTGAAATAAAACTTGTTTTTTATGCTGTCAAGTGTTGAGAAGTTTTGTCTCCTTCTTCACTTTGCTCCTACTCATTTTCTCCTCTTCTCCCCTTTTCTCCTTCTTCATGTTCTCTCTCTCTCTCTCTCTCTCTCTCTCTCTCTCTCTCTCTCTCTCTCTCTCCCCGCTCTCTCTCTTCTCTCCCTCTTCCTCAACTTATATGCTTTATTAATGGTTTAGGATCAAACAAAGAACATAAAACACTATTTGTTTTATTGAAACTAGATATATTGGAGAAAATATGGATATATTTAATTGGTTGAAACTAATTTATAATTAATTCATCTAAGTCAATAGCTAATTGTGGGAGTTCGGGTTCTAGGAGGAGTAAGTGGATACGTGCTTTATATTCATGCTGGATGTGTTCATGATTGACAGTGTCAGTATCCAGTTATTTATGGTTGGAAACCAAAAAGAAAATTTATCCTTGGATTATATCATTATGCTAAAGACAGTAAAGAGACGCTTTAGAGAAACTAATACTGTTTTAAAATAATAAGCACCTCTTTGCCTGTCCTATGTGAATGTATTGCTGCTGGTGACAAATGGTCAGAGTCTCATAGTTCTAAGCCACCGAGCCACTAGTGACAGTTTGTCAATCCCAACAAAGAAAGCTCTGACATATAGCCAATATCAAGAGAGCTCTTTGCCCTGAAATCTAGACCTTTCGAGTATTTCCCAGAATACATTTATTGTACTGTAAATGTCTTAGCTTAGACCAAAAGCTAGCTAACAGTTCTGTGGGTAGTAATGGCCTTTAATTGATAGATACTTTAACTGTTTTTATTGTGAGAAATAGCAAGGTTCTGGGGTATAAAATAAAATCCCTTTGTAACTGAACTATAGTAGGAGTAAAGAAGCAAGCCATTTATTTTTGATGGTTTAGAAAACATACACATTGATAATGGTTTACGTGATAGTACAGGAAAAGCTATCCTTCAGGTTAGTGACATAATGATTTTTTACATATTGGATAAGAAATGCAGATTGTTGAAAAATTCATCTTTTTATTTATAATTTTTTATAAAAATGTATTTGTGATTTTAAAATAACCTAACAAACTTACTGGACAACATAGAATTATTGGCTACAAAGAAATCGTGAAATCTCTAAGGTTTGGGCTTTTGACCCAACCCAAGGCAAGGCACATTTTGGAACTCAATATTGAGTCTGATGAATCCTATGGTCTAGTACAACCAAATTCCTCTAACTTGAGCATAACTGTAACAAGTCTGGTGATGAACTGCTCAAAGGTGATTGATTAATCAAGACGATTGCCATGTTTATGAAATACGAGCTAGAAATTGATGTCTCTTTTGTTAAAAATGCGTATAACCCAATGGAAATGTAAAAGAAAATCTCTTTGGGTGTGAATAAAAATTCTGCCTCAAAGGAAGACTTTATATAATATTGTTTAATTTTATATGCTGACTTATTGACTGTAAACACCTCTTTATGATTTTAAACTCTTTGCAGTTTATGGCTGTTATGAATGGAGCAGTCCAAGAGCAATATAGTTCTATCATATGGTATATCATAATTGAGCCTTTTGAGACACTCTGTTCTGGTTTCCAATGTGGCTGAACCAGTTTGCATTTCTACTTCTAACAAATATGTCTTCTCCTTTCCATATATCCTTCTCTTTTGTTTTTTGTTTTTTGTTTTTTTGTTTTTTGGTTTTTGGTTTTTCGAGACAGGGTTTCTCTGTGTAGTTCTGGCTGTCCTGGAACTCACTCTGTAGACCAGGCTGGCCTCAAACTCAGAAATCTGCCTGTTTCTGCCTCCCAAGTGCTGGGATTAAAGGCGTGTGCCACCACCGTCCGGCTCATATATCCTTTTCTTTCTTCCTTTCTTTCTTCCTTTTTTTATTTTCTTCTTTCTTTATTTTTTTTTCTTTTTAATTAATCTTGACCATTCTGAATGGGAAAAGATGAAACCTCAAAGGAGTTTTAATTTTCATTTCAATGTTGGGTAAATATGCTGTACATTTTTTGAGTGTTTTTCAACCACTGCATTTCATCTTTTGAGAACAACCTGTGTAGTCCTATAACCTGTATAGTCCTATAACCATATTTTTTCCATGATCGCATTAACATTTAGAAATTATTTTGTTTAAAAGCAATGGTTGGATTTGCACATGTACAAAGTTGAAAAACACATTACGAGAAACTAAAGTAAATAACATTGTTTTGTGTTATTAATATCCCTTTCCAGGAAAGTACATAAACAACATACACCCCTTTCCTAAAGTTCCTAGGACAACCTGAAGCATGATACCCAAAGTTCATTCAAGACTCAGGGAAACCAGTGAGCTACTCCATTTCACAATTATATATATATTTTTCCAGACAGAGTTTCTCTGTCTAGCCCTGAATGTCCTCAGACTTGCTCTATAGATCAGGCTGGCCTCAAACACAGGGATCTTCTTCTGCCTACAAAGTGCTGGGATTATAGGAGTGAGCCACCACTTCCCAGACATTATTTGTTCTTCATGTTCAGTTATTTCTTTCTTTGTTTATTGTTGATACTATATTTCTGCCAGATGTACAGTTGTAAAGATTTTTTTTTCAGATTCTACAGGCTGCTGCTTTGCTCAAATAATGGTGTATTCTGCCTTTTTTGTTCATGAAGTCTCATGTATTAACTGTTGGCCTTAGTGCTTCCTCTATCAGAAAGCTCACTCATGTCCCAGTGAGTTTAATCTTATTTCTTGCTTTCTTTTCTATCACATAGTGTCTGATTTTGTGTATCAATTTGATACAAGTTGGAGTCCTCAGAAAGGAAAAAACCTCAGTTGAGAAATCGCCTCCATGAAATCCAGCTGTAAGACATTTTTATTTAGTGATTAATAGCGAAGGGCACAACCCATGGTGCCATCTCTGGGCTCTTATAAGAAAGCAGGCTGAGCAAGCCATGTGAAGTCAGTCAGAAAGCATCACACTACATGGCCTCTGCATCAGCACTTGCCTCAAGGTTTCGGCCTTGCTTGAGTTCCTGTCTTGACCTCCTCCAATGAGGAACTATGATTTGGAAGTGTAAGTTACCAAATAAATTCTTTCCTGCCTGACCTGCTTTTTGGTCATGCTGTTTCATCACAGCAATAGAAACCTTAACTAAGACACTGGTCTTAGGTTGAGGCATGTGATCTGCTGGAGGTGAGTTTTATGCAGGGTGGGAGAGATAGTTCTGACTTTATTCTTCTACTTGTAGCTAGCCAGTTTGACCAGAACCAGTTTTAAAGATGATCTTTTGTTTATTTGTTTCTTTGTACTTTTGGCTTCTTTGTCTAAAATCTTGAGTCTTTAGGGCTATAATTTTTTTAGGGACTTAAACTTTATTTTATAGATCCATGTGTCTGTTTTTATACCATAGTGTTTTCATTCAAACTGTATTAACTTTGTAGTAGAATTTGAGATTAATGACAGTAATACATCCAGCAGTTATTTTATTATTCAGGATTAGCTTAGATAACCTAGGTTTTTGTGTTTAGATATGAAGTTTAAGATTGCTTTTTAAAAATTTATGGGAAGAATTGTGTTGTAATTTTGATCGTTATTGCACTGAATTTGTAGATTTCTTCTGGGAGGATTTCTTCTGGCAACATTCACAATATTTATTCTACTAATCTGTGGCACAAGGGAAGTCTTTCTATCTTCTGATGTTGTCCTCAATTTTATTATGCAAAACTTTCACTTACTTGTGAAGAATTATCACAAGATATAAGTTTTTAGACTACTGGGATTATTGGTTCCCATGTTTATTTCTCAAAATGCTTGAATGTGTAAGAAGAGAAGCTACTGATTTTACCATTACTTGTGCTTGAAGATAAGCTACTGATTTTATGATAACTTGTGTCCTGCTATTTTAGAGAAAGTGTCTATTAGTTTTAGATGTTTCTTGACAGAGTCTTTAGGGTATTTTATATACAAATTCATATCATCTGTAAATAAGGATATTTTGAGTCTTCCTTTCCTATTGGCATTCACTTGATCTTCAGTTGTCTTCTTGCTGTAGCTAAAACTTCAAATACTATATTGAATAGGTTTGGAGAGAGTGGATAACCTTGTCTTTCCTGATTTTAATGAAAATGCTTTGAATTTCTCTCCATTGAAAATCATATTTACTATATATCATCTTTATTATGTTGGTGAAAGTTCCTTATTTACCTAGCCTCTTCAAGATTATTATCATAAGACATGCTGAATTCTGCTTTGAAATATATACAAAATACTTAGAAGAAGTATGTTTTATCTAACCAACCTTACATTATGCTGTTCTCTATTGCTTCTTTCAACATTTTTACTTTAAAAATACATTTTTTTTACAGAAAGAAATGTTATTGACCCTGTCATGAATTTAGAAATATACACAAAATTGAAAAATTCCAAAGACTGGTTTATCAGTAATAATTACATTGATTTTGAGACTAATTTTTCAATTATATATGTTTTTTCATATATATATATATATGATATAGATATAGATATAGATGATATAGATATAGATATAGATATAGATATAGATATCTCACAATTAAATTCTAGGCATTAGCATACAATATTTTAAGTCCCTTCCATCATTTTTACCCTGAAACAAATTTACAGATAAAAATTAAAAATGGAACTTTGAAAGAGTAGACAGACAATAAAAATGGCATATAAAAAATCTGGGTGAACTGGAGGTAAGAGACTGGCAGGACTCAATGGAGGTGACCTTAGCCAAAATGCCCAGCACTGGCGAGAGTGTTCTCAAAGAGACCACCTCCAGTAGATAGACAGGGCCTCATGTGGAACGACGTGGTTACTAACCCACAGTCAAAATTCCTGACCCAGAATTGTTACTGTCTAAAGAACTGCAGAAACAAAAATGGAGAAGAGACTGAAGGAAAGGCAGTCCAATGACCAGCCGAATTTGGGATCCATGTCATGAGGAATATCAAGGCCTGATACTACTATGTTATGGTATGCTTACAGCCAGGAGCCTGGCATGACTGTTCTTTGAGAAGCCCTACCAGCAGCTGACTGAGGCAGAAGTGGATACACCCTAACACTGGACTGAAGTCAGGGACCCCTATGGTTGAATTAGGCAAAGGATTGAAGAAGCTGAAAGGGAGAGAGACCCCAGAGGAAGAACAGCAGTCTCAACTAACCCAGACCCTAGAGAACTCCCAAAGACTGAGCCACCAACCAATATCATACAGGGGCTAGCCTGAGGCCCATGGCATGCATATATGTAGCAAAGGTTTGCCTGGTCTGGTAGAACATGTGTTTAATTCTGGGGAGATTTCAGGCCCCAGGTAAGGAGGAGGCCTAATGTCCGGGGAGCACCCTCTCTAGGAGGGAAGGGGAAAGAGGAATGGGATGAGGAACTATAGGAGGGGGGAATGAGGGGAAGGCAAGGATTGAAATGTAAATAAATAAAATAATAAAATAAATCTAGGTCAAGTTAGAAATGGATTAAAATGGTTTTAGGTGTAATAGAGTGAGCAGGGAAGGAGTACATTCTTTAGAGGACCATCAAACAGTAACAGAGACTATAGGTGTCCTAAATCACTTCAAAATATTGCTACATGCAATACAAAGTAAAACGCTAAGAAATAAATCCTTTCAATTCACATCAAATTTCACAATGGAAAAGCAAATTGAACATAAAAAGAAATAATAGAAAAAAAGAAACATAAATGCCCAAGGAAGAACATCAAAAGGTAAAAATAGGCTGTGTGTAGAACACTGTAGGCTGACAGAGTTACTGAACTGGTACATTTATCTTGTGTGTTGATCACATACATTTAAATTTCTAAATAGATATTCCCCATAATCCATTCAGAAATACATTTCTTGCTGGTTTTGCCTCCCATAGATACTATTTTATACTGAAAGTGGTCCTTAGGAGGCTATGAATAATTGAAAAGGAAAGATAAGGCATGCAGTAAAAAAGGAAAGGCCAGCTTTGAGAAATATTTTTTACAATGCCAAATAAGAAACACATCAATGGACTCGTGATGTTCCATTTGTGGTATTATCTGAGAGCAAGTGTTCTTCATGTCTTTGTAGAGTAGAAACAAACTCGTCATTTGTGGCATTACTAAGAAGCGTATACAAGTAAAATACATCAAAAGAAGGACCAGGCCATCCAAAGACACATTGTAGGACGTCATATACTTCATCTGCTCACTTAAACATACAGATGGGGTTTGGGTAGGAGAAAGAGACATTGCTTGTTTATCATTGTCATGATAAATATTCGTCATGATAACTATTTGGCCAAATTGTTCATGTTAAGGTTTTCTTTCATTTTGGCATTTAAGATTAAAGAAAAACTATTTACATTGGCTATAGTGTGATCACAGTAGCAATTGTGAAAATAGGAAATGAAAAATGAGGGTTTACAAAGTGAAAACATGTGCTCACTATTATATTAGATATTGTTGCTCTTCCCAGAATACATGTGTTGATATCTACTGCTCAGGATTTTTTATTTATAAATAATTCAATTATGATAGCAAGTCATTATGAATTGGATTAATCCCTCTTACAAAGGGAAAAGTATTAGCTTACTCTTCACCAGCATACTGGAACATAACAACAGCTTAACATGAAAACAAAAAGCTACCTCATCAGACCAGGCTCCCCTCTCATTTTAATTGCTCGCTCTACAGTACTGTGAGGATTATAATTCTGTGATGTATACCCTGTCTAGTCTCTGTTAGATTAGTATAGAAGCCTGAAAGAACATGACAATGCATGGCGAAGGTCAACTGGTTATAAATGTATGCTGTATATCATTATGTCATGTACTTTTATAAACACATTCATAGGATCTTATAAAAATTCTAAAAAACTAAAGCCAAACTCTGATTTTGTCTCTTCTATAGACTGGTTGTCCTCGTACAACTTTGTAAGTACAGATTCTGTTCATGGATTCCAAAATGTATATTTAGTACATGTGTCATTTGTCTCAGCTAATCTAGTATTTAAAGTCGCTGTGCATATTCTTGCTCTCTTTCTATGCTAACGATGCAATGGAAAAAAATGAGACTGTCCTTATATCATCAATTGTCCTCCAAGTACTGAAACAAATAACGTAACTACTTCCTGTGTCGTTTTTATGCATTTTACCAACAATAACTGAGGAAGAAGATTGGCACTTGTTTAAGAAGCTGTGAGTCACTCATAATGTAAAAATTCATGCAGAAAACACATGGAGACTTATCCTGTACTAGAAAACAGATGACATCATCAAAAATAGTTTCAGGTGCTTTGTTTTTATAAATAATTTTAAACATCTGGAATGATATTATCTAGTGTATAAATGAACAATTTCTTTTGATAGTCACAATCAAAAGCATATATATATAAAATCGTCAAGAAATTTTCATTTTTAACTTCTATAAAAGGGGCATTGCATCGCAACTACAAATTAGTTCACCAAAGACCTTATCAATGAACACAAAGAAACACAATTATATTTCCAGAAGCACTGACTATTTCTCTAAATTGCAGTCATCAGAAGAACCAGCTGCAATGATCCTCCTTTAGATTTTGGCTGCAGGCAGATAAAGGGTTAGAAGTACTTTTGGGAAAGGGATTCAGGAAAATGAAATGAGGTAACTAATTATTGTATTAAGTTCGTGTAGCTTGAGGGGGAAAGTCATTTGTGAAGAGCATATATCCCACTAAAAACCTGTGCTCTGTAAGTTTAAAAGACATCATAACCGTAAACCTGCTATGTCCGTTCCTGGTTTATTTAATGAATTTATTGCTAACTTCATTATATTATCCATCATTCATTGAGACTGAAGTACCTATCTATTATGTTCTTTCTGGGGCCCCCTGTATTGATACTTTAGGGATCTGAACTTCTTACATTCTTCAAAGTTTCTAGAAAAAACTTGGTAAAATTTTGTTCCAAGCCTCAACTGACAGGATCTAATTTTGCATTTGTTCTTTAGCCAGCCCCAGGAGACATATTAAAAATGATACAACAGCAACAAAAGTACACTCAAATGACTCTGATAGATACTCACCTGTTCTGTCTTTGAAGTCTCGATTCTGGGATTCCAGAGGATAATTTTTACCTCATAAAAAGCAACATGTGTTATGTGCTACTGTTTGTAAGTGTTTGCTCATGAATAAGAAACAATGAAAATAATTGCTGTCCATCCCTTCATTTGGGCATCTGCATTCCATACGTACACACACACACCAGCACAAATAATAATTCTGTGGATTTCTCTTTTCTCAGATTTTTTTTATTTTGTTCAGTGTTCTTTTTCATAAGACTGTGCCTGTGTCATATGTTAACCATTCTGTCTAAGCCTAATTTATTTAAATTCTTATATAAATTAAAAGGCTTACTTTACAAAGGCACTTGTATTCTAAATTGTACGAAAAAACAAATACGACTAGTTTAGTTTAGGGTTGTATTAGTTCAATATTAAAGCCTAGAAACATATAGGCACTTTTAGATATATTTTCATCTATGTTCTCTTTGTTGATTTGTTGGTAACTATACTTGAACATTTCTTTTTGCCCTTTTTAGTTTATTTTTTCTTTGAGGGAGGATATGATACTGCTAGCACAGTCTGTGAGGATTACAAGGGTCTGCTTGGCAAAGGCACATGGAGGAACTTTTCAAAGTGTTCCTCTCGTCAGTAGTATCACAGACAGTCACAAGATGTTATGAAGGATTCACTAATAATGTCTGGATGAAGTGGAATAGGCTTGATACTTTATAGATACCACGTACCCCATTTATCTGTGTTAACTGGCTGAATCTTTTGTGCCTGGCTAGTGCATAATTAACATGTCACTATAAAACTCTTCAGCATTTGGAAGAATAAATTCACATTCCATTAAATAAGGATCATCACCACTTTAATGGTCTGCATGTTGCATTTTAATAGCCATATAAGTAACCAGAAAATTAAATAGGTCTTTTATCTAATACGCATTTTCACATTTAAGAGTGCTCCTTGCAAAAGATAACTGGGTTGGCTGCAACTGATCAGGGTCCATTAATGTGAGATTGCTTGTGAAGTATTACATTTTCTAATACCCGGTGTGTAGAAATGTTATGCAAATTATTTGTAAATGTGAAATCCTCAAGAGCAAAACCGCATTAGCTGTTCCTATTGCGAAGGTACGCTCAATAATTCACAACCATCGATAGCCGAACTGAAAATAAATTGTTTCTCTGCAGTTGCAAACTGCTGTAGAAATGGAAACAGCGCCATCTTCTGGATTTCAGGCGCTCAGAGCGGCTCATAAACTGCTGGTTACTGCTTTCTTTGGTCAAAATTCCAATTGATATTCAAAGTTGCATGTGGACATTGTCATAAAACACTTGACTTTTTAAAAATTCTAAAACATGAAGGTGTATATAATTTCTATCTAAGCTATGCATGAGTAAAAGATAAGCATTTTTAAGGTTTAAATTTTTTATATTATTTCAGGTAACATCTCCCAGAATAATAAAGGTGATTTTTGACCTACATTATTTTAGTTCTTCATGGCCATTGCAAATTTATGAAAGAATCAAAGTGGTAAAAATGCTCAATAAATAAAATGATCATTTTGGGAGTCAGTAAAACAAAAATGTATTTAACATCTATAAATACACCCACTGTGCTCCACTGAAATGTAAAATGAATGAATAAATAAATTTATTTCAAAAAAAGAAACACAAACATAGGAATTTGGCAAATATGTAACTTCCATAGATAAGAACATAATCATCTTTTCTCACTAATCATCAGCTCTGAGGTGACAAGCAATTCAAATGTCACTTTCCTCTACTATCATCATAATCATAGCTGAAATATGAACCTCATGAATATGTCTTGTCAATACAAGTAGTACATTTGAGATACTTTTATTATTTCTGAAATGAGAAAATCAGAAATTTTAGGGACAACAGAAAAAGAAACAAGAGAGGAGGTCTGTTAAGCTGTTGTGAGAATATTGAAGGAGATAAAGTTTTTCTACCATGTCCTTCATATAAATCTTCCTCACCTCCTCCTTCATTCTACTATGTGGCCCTCTAACTTTCTATTCCTCTTCTCCAGTCGTCAGTCCTAACAGTACTTGCCTCTGAGGGTTACTTGGTATGCACAGTGACATGAGTCTCCACAGTTATTGAAATTAAACAGTAAACTTTAGGCCCATCTAACCCCTAGATTCTGCTCTGCGTGTGCTGACTAATCCAGGCTAATTACTGATCAATCATCAAATCCTAATATGTTCACATAAGACTCTAAACTTGATTCTTTCTCAAAAAATTCATTTATTTATATATATGAGTACACTATTGCTATCTTAAGACACACCAGAAGAGGGCAACAGATCCCATTGCAGATGGTTGTGAGCCACCATGTGGTTGCTGGGAATTGAACTCAGGACCTCTGGAAGAGCATTCAGTGTTCTTAACTGCTGAGCCATCTCTCCAGCCCCCTAAACTTGATTGTTAATCTCCTTGCTGTTTTCCTCTAATGCTTAATTTTTAACCAGTTTGTAACTATAGAAATCCCCAATCCACTCCGTGATATCAAAAGTTGGATTTAGCATTCTTTTTTCCCTTCTCTTTCTTCAAAAAAAAAATGTTTTAGATGAAGGTATACAGTCAGATTAGAGATCTCTTCAGGGTTAAGAATTCATGCTATTTAATAGAAGGCACACATTTGAATATTGATAAAAGCAAAGCAAAGCATGAAAACATCAGGTGTAAATTCACCCAATATAAGGAAATGTCAACTAAAACTATACTAAAACTATTTGGAACACAATTTCCCCCCCCCTCACCGCTTCCCCCCCTTCCTCTTTCTTCTACTCCATTTCTCCTCCTCCTTCTCCTTCTCCTGCTTCTCAGGATTATCATTCACATCTCCTGTCCTAGCTTTTGATTTACCTATGACTTTGATTTTTCTCTTGCCAGTATATTTTCTTTAATCGTATCTATCCATCTCTCTCCTTGTTCCTTTTTTCTTCTTCCCCTATTTATTTTTTCAACATACACATGTATTTCTAGTGATTATTTAAACAATTTATATTGCTTCCACTAAAAAGTCAGCAAAATCATATTTATGTCACATATTCACTTTATCTATACTGTCTATTTAAAATATAAAGCAAACTTGATGTTATTATGTTTTAGTCTATAAAGGTTGAAGAGTTGATCTTGAAACCATGGTTCTGAAGTGATTGCTGCCTGATACCTTTATGAGCCTGAATGAGTAATGCAGAAGAATGATATTCATTATTAAATAATAATAATTTGAGCATATTAACAAAAATTTTGAAGTTTCCATATTGTTTATAATATATTCTCTACAGACATAACACATTTATAACTTTGCTGAACACTGTCAACTTTTTCTCATTCACACATTTGGTAATTTAACAAATCAGAAAGCCAAGTTCTGACTTTACTAGGTTGCTGATACACATTTATGTACATTGTAATGTTCTCTGCTGCAGTTCATCTGTGGTGTGTCTCCACCAAAGAACAATTTGAGTCTTATTACAATGTATACTGTTCTAGACAAGCATTAAGAATATCTCTATCCCCGCCTTTGCAAGATTAGAATTGCCACAGCCCTTCTATACTTAGAGAAGGGAGGAGAGGTCAGGGGCATCCCTGCTTACACACTGAAGGCCTAAAATCAGCCATAGGCCTAAAATCAGGAATAGGCCTGTCATACGTGTATACTAACACCAAGTCTTGGGTCTCTGTGGAAAAACATTGAAACAGATGGCTATAAGCTAATGTAAACAGGCAGCTTTTGTGGAAATTTACAAGCCTGAGTAGTCATAGACCTTGTAAATAGGTAGCCTTGGCAGACAATACCAACTTAGATAAGGACAAGTGAGTCATAGGCAGAGTCATAGTGACTTGTCCCCTGAACCTTCACCCAGCCAATACCCTGTTCTGAAAGATATCTGTATTCCCCCTGAACACCCACACTCCAGTGTCATTCCCTTCCCCACATCCTGCCTTTCTGTGTTTATAACCCCTGTGTGAATGAATTACGATTTGAGAAAAAATAAATTATTTTTTTAAAAAAAAGAATGTTTAAAAATACCATGCAACTTTTATCACTATTGCTCTGTCTAACAGCTTGAGGTCAGGGATGGTGATTCCCCTAGAAGTTCTTTTATTGTTGAGAACGGATTTCACTATCCTGGATTTTTTGTTATTCCAGATGCATTTGAGAATTGCTCTTCCTATCTCTGTGAAGAATTGAGTTAGAATTTTGATGGTGATTGCATTGAATCTATAGATTGCTTTTGGTAAGATGGCCATTTTTACTATGTTAATCTTGAAGATCCATGAACATGAGAGATCTTTCCATCTTCTGAGGTCTTCTTCAATTTCTTTCTTCAGAGACTTAAAATCTTGTCATAAAGATCTTTCACTTGCTTGGTTAGAGTCACACCAAGATATTTTATATTATTTGAGACTCTTGTGAAGGGTGTCATTTCCTTAATGTCTTTGTCAGCCCATTGATCCTTTGAATAGAGGAAAGTACTGATTTGTTTGAGTTAATTTTAACTATTTTAAAATAAGATTTATTTATTTTATGTTTATGTGTACAATGCAGCTGTCAAACACACCAGAAAAGGGCATCAGATCCCATTACAGATGGTTGTGAGTAACCATGTGGTTGATGGGAATTGAACTCAGGATCTATGAAACAGCAATCAGTGTTCTTAACTTCTGAGCCATCTCTCCAGGCTGACCTTCAGTTAATTTTATATCCATCCACTTTGCTGAAGTTGATTATCAGCTGTAGGAGTTCTCTGGTGGAATTTGTGGGAGTCTCTTATGTATACTAACATATGATTAAAAAATGGTGATATCTTTACTTCTTCCATCCTAATTTGTATCCCTTTGATCTCCTTTGTTTAATTGCTCTGGCTATAACTTGGAGTTCTATATTGAATAAATAGGAAGAGAGTGGGCAGCACTGTCTAGTCCCTGATTTTAGTTGGATTGCTTTAATTTTCTCTCCATTTAGTTTGATTTTGGCTATTGGTTTGTTGTATGTTGTTTAAAAATTATTAGAACTTTTAAAAATGAATACATTTTGCAGTGTCTGAATATTATTCTAGTTGGAGCAAGTTGACTCTTTAGATACTGGTCTGATTAAGAACAGGTAAAGAGCTCACATCAGCCTCTTGTCTTCTACCTGTTCCCCTTGTCCTTCAATATGAATGGTAAGCAGAAGATAGATCCATGCTGTTGCCATGCTCTTGAAAGAGAAAATCTTTGTGTTAAATATATGTTTTCCATTCATAACTTTCCCAGCCTCTAGTATTTTTGCATACAAACAACCTATAGACTAAGCCTTTTATTATGGTTACTCTAATCAACTGTGCTTTCTAAGTTAGAAACATTCAGTACTGTGGCAAATTATTTACACCACATTGGTATAATGAAAATAAGTTATTTAAGAAAGAATATAGTGATAAAAATCCAAGAAGCAGTAAACAATTATGGATTTTAAATATTTACTCTAACCTTTAGTGACCCTCTTATGATTTATCTCTAGTACTTCTGATTGTACTTATAGAGTACCCAAATTCCTAAGGTAGAAATTATCTCTCCGAAGCTGACAGAAATTGTGTCTCACCTGTGGGATCATTAACCTTATAGCTCTGCAAATAGTATTGTTTTCAAAAAATATTGGGAACTTTGCAAAATCTATAAAAATATCAAATTTCTTCCTATAAAGGAATTCTGAACAAATTAAGAATATAAGGAAAATATTTGCATGGGAGACAAAGTCATTCTTGATAATAATAACCAAGTAGAAATGTTGATAAGTAGAATCATTTATTATTTTTAAAATTTTGTTATTTTTATGAGTATACAAAACACTTACTTTCATTTCGATGCCATTTTGCACTCTTTTGGATTTACTAATGTCAAAACACTTTTTCCAAGTTCTGCTTCCTCAATATGCTTCTGCCCCATCAATCTTCCTTCAACTCTCATGTCATATTTATTATAATACTCATTCCTATTGCTTAACCCCCCCTCACCTCCCCATTCTCCTTTTCTGGGAATACGAATACTTACAAATAGAAATTAGAATCTATGATCTACACATGAAAATGAACATGTGGCATTTGCATTTTTTAACTCTGCATGTTTCACTTACTATAATTCCTGCATTCATTTATCTTCTAAATTTCTTGACTTTTATTATTATGAAGTAAAATCCCATCATATATATGTAATATGTTTTCACTATCCTGTCTCTGTCTTGCTGAAAATTAAGTCTGATGTTGTTTCCTTTCTATTCTAAACCACGTGTTTGCTTCCTAAATTCAATAATGCAAAGAAAAAATTCTCTAGGTGATTGAGAGCTCTCCCGGAAACATTTGGTCTGCTATAGTTGATTAGTTAGTGGATCATTTAAAAATTCTCTCTTGCTTTACTACCAGATATAGTCTAAAATTATTATTTTTAGGAAGTACTTTCTAATATTATTTATTCTTTAGTCATTTACATATTTACAACACAGCATGATAACATTTACCCCTATTTCTTGTTTTTGAAATTATTTTATCCCAACCCAGAGTTTCTACCCCACTTTTGACCATTTAGTTCCAGGATAAAAGACATACAACATTTATACTTACAGTAACCTTAAATACTGCAAGAGCTGGGCAGAAACCTACCCTCTACCTATGTTTCTATCGATAACCTCAAGTTCTTACTTGGTATATTTCATCTGGGCCACTCTCAATTCCAATTGGCTAGCTCTCAGGGCCACATTTTTATGACTCCTAACCCATGGCAGCTCCTCTTCTCCCCTCTTGTACCTTTTTCTTCTTCTTCTGGTCTTCTCTGACCCCAAGCCCATGAAACCTAAACCCCACCTGTGTCTCCTCCGTTCAGCTATACGTTGTTGACATCTTCATTTACCAATCAGAAATCGTTTGGGATCGCGTCATTTTGGATCTATGTGTGGACTCTCTCTTCTCTGGGACAACCAGTCTAGAGGGCCCACTATTAGCTTTAGAATAGAAGCAGTATCAGGCGAACAAACTACAACTCCCCCCTTTTCTCCAACTGAAAGGGCTCTTTCTCTTGTATAACAAGCAATACACAGTAGGAAGTACTACGATAATTATATAGTATGAATTATATTTAAAACTCCCTCAATTAGATCTCACTGGCACACATGGCTGCTTTCTTCTACAAACTAACCTAACCTTCATCGTTAGAGACTAAAGGTGTGTACTAAGTGTGCGTCTGTTTTACAGCCGGATTATACTGGGATCCAGGGAAGTTTGTGTTCTGGCTGGATCTTATAAAGCTAGAAGGTCTTCGGATGTGACCCATTGCCAGAAGAGCCATGTTGCTGGATTAAGTTTTCTCAAGAGATATTTATCTACAGTTATCACAATTTACAGTACATTTCTGTGGATCTAAATTTTTGTCAGAAGTGTCAATCTTTCTACTTGTCTATTTTTTATTTATTATTTTATAATATGGAAAATAATTTTTGAATAGCTGTGTGTTGTGGGAAATATTAAAAAAAACAACCCTTGCTATCACCAGCAAGGCACTAGCGGGCTGGCCATACAGACACTGGTGGGCATGTCCGGCAGGCCTGTTCTCAACTGGTGTAGACTCTCTGACTCAGTGCTCAAAAATCTCTCCACCCAGCTCAGTTAGTTCCCACCAGCAAATCACTATCATGCCAGCCTCACACTTCAAAATTCTCATGACCTTTTGTGGTGCACTTCTTGCAAACCCACGCTTTGACACCGTACCTTTCTCTCTGGAACCCGGCTGAGCTGCTGTGTGAAGGAAAACACCACATAAACTTAGTTCAGAATCAGTAGCAGTCAGTCGCTGAGCACAACTAGAATACTAATTTTGTAAGCCGTATTAAATCTAAATCCTCAGGTGGCAAATCCTGGTGTATCTAAACCGGGGATCACTTGTAACTACGTCTTGTCCTCCCGCTGTCCCTATCCAAGACCACCTATATCTCTCCTTTTCTTCCTCACTCTGACTCAGAAGTCCGCCCACTCACCTAGTGATTGATTTCTTTATTCGTTAGAAGGGTCACATGAAGTCCTGAGTACTTGATTCACTCCTCATCTCAGACAGCCCCTCTTAGAAAAGCTGAATTAACATCTAAGTACAGACAGCACCAGGGCTATCTAACAGCTGTACCATAAACTTCTTTGGTATAATTTATTTTCTTTTTTTTTTTTTTAATTTTTTTATTGGATGTTTTATTTACATTTCATATGTTGTCCCCTTACCCCATCCCCCACCCACCCAGGAACCCCCAATCCCCTCACACCTCCTCCTTCTTCTTTGTGGATGTAACCTCTATCTACCCCCCCACTCCCACCTCCCCACCCTCAAAACTCCCACCCCCTGGGGCGTCCAGCCTTCATGAGGTCAAGGATCTCATCTTCCACCTGTGCCCAGCAGGGCCCTCCACTCTTATATATTCAGCTAAGGCCCTGGATCCCTCCATAAGTGCTCCCAGGCTGGTGGTTTAGACCCTGGGAGCTGTGGTTGGTTGGTATTGTTGCTCTCCTCATGGGGCCACAAATCCTTTCAGCTCCTTCAGTCTTCACTCTAACTCCTCCATTGAGAACCCCATGATCACTTCAATGGCTAGTTGTGAGCATCTGCCTCTGAATATGTCAGACTCTTGAAGACCTCTGAGGAGACATCCATATCAGGCTCTTATCAGCATGCACTTCCTGACTTCCACATCAGCATCTACCTTTGGTGACTGCACATGGGATGGATACTCAGGTGGAAAGGTCTTCAGACGGCCCCTCCTTCAGTTTTTGTCCCTCGCTTTGTCTCCATATTTGCTCCCTTGAGTATTTTGTTGCTCCTTCTAAGAAGGACTGAATCACCCCCACTTGGTCTTCATTCTTTATGGACTTCATGTGGCCTGTGAGTTGCATCTTGGGCATTTTAAGGTTCTGGGCTAATATCCAATAATCAGTGAGTGAATACCATGTGTGTTCTTTTGTGATTGGCTTACCTCACTCAGTATGATAATTTCTAGTTCCATCCATTTACCTAGGAACCTCTCAAATTCATTGTTTTTAATAGCTGAGTAATACTCCATTGTGTAAATATACCACATTTTTTTAATCCATTCCTCAGTTGAAGGACATCTGGGTTCTTTCCAGCTCCTGGCTATTATAAATAAGGCTGCTATGAACATAGTTGAGCATATGTCCTTATTATATGTTCGAGCACCTTCTGGGTATATGCCTAGGAGTGGTATAGCTGGATCCTCGGGTAATGCTATGTCCAATTTTCTGAGGAACCGCCACACTGATTTCCAAAGTGGTTGCACCATCTTGCAGTCCCACCAACAATGGAGGAGTGTTCCTCTTTCTCCACACCCTCGCCAGCATCTACTATCACCTGAGTTTTTAATCTTAGCCATTCTGACTGGTGTGAGATGGAATCTCAGGGTTGTTTTGATTTGCATTTCCCTGACGACTAAGGATGCTGAACATTTCTTTAGATGCTTCTCGGCCATTCGAGTTTCTTCCGTTGAAAATTCTTTGTTAAGCTCTATACCCCATTTTTTAATAGGGTAATTTGGTTGTCTGGAGTCTAATTTCTTGAGTTCTTTGTATATATTGGATATTAGCCCTCTATCAGATGAAGGATTGGTAAAGATCTTTTCCCAATTTGTTGGTTGTCGTTTTGTCCTATTGACAGTGTCCTTTGCCTTACAGAAACTTTGCAATTTTATGAAGTCCCATTTGTCAATTCTCGATCTTAGAGCATGTGCCATTGGAGTTCTGTTCAGGAACTTTTCCCCTGTGCCCAAGTATTCGAGGCTTTTCCCCACCTTCTCTTCTATTAGTTTCAGTGTATCTGGTTTTATGTGGAGGTCCTTTATCCACTTAGATTTGAGCTTTGTACAAGGGGATAAGAATGGATCAATTTTCATTCTTCTACATGTTGTCCTCCAGTTGAACCAGCACCATTTGTTGAAAATGCTGTCCTTTTTCCACTGGACAGTTTTAGCTCCTTTGTCAAAGATCAAGTGACCATAGGAGTGTGGGTTCATTTCTGGGTCTTCAATTCTATTCCATTGATCTTCCTGCCTGTCTCTGTACCAATACCAGGTAGTTTTTATCACTATTGCTCTGTAGTACAGCTTGAGGTCAGGGATGGTGATTCCTCCCAAAGTTCTTTTATTGTTGAGAATAGTTTTCGCTATCCTAGGTTTTTTGTTATTCCATATGAATTTGAGAATTTCCTTTTCTAACTCTGTGAAGAATTGAGTTGGGATTTTAATGGGGATTGCATTGAATCTGTAGATTGCTTTTGGCAAGATGGCCATTTTTATTATATTAATCCTGCCAATCCATGAGCATGGGAGATCTTTCCATCTTCTGAGATCTTCTTCGATTTCTTTCTTCAGAGACTTGAAGTTCTTGTCATACAGGTCTTTCACTTGCTTGGTTAGATTCACACCAAGGTATTTTATATTATTTGCAACTATTGTGAAGGGTGTCATTTCCCTAATTTCTTTTTCAGTCTGTTTATCTTTCATGTAGAGGAAGGCTACTGATTTGTTTGAGTTGATTTTATAACCAGCCACTTTGCTGAAGTTGTTTATCAGGTTTAGGAGTTCTCTGGTGGAAGTTTGGGGGTCACTTAAGTATACTATCATATCATCTGCAAATAGCGATATTTTGACTTCTTCCTTTCCTATTTGTATCCCTTTGACTTCTTTTTGTTGTCTAATTGCTCTGGCTAAGACTTCCAGTACTATATTGAATAGGTAGGGGGAGAGTGGGCAGCCTTGTCTAGTCCCTGATCTTAGTGGGATTGCTTCAAGTTTCTCTCCATTTAGCTTGATGTTGGCTACTGGTTTGCTGTAAATTGCTTTTACTATGTTTAGGTAGGGGCCTTGAATTCCTGATCTTTCCAAGACTTTTATCATGAAGGGATGTTGAATTTTGTCAAATGCTTTCTCAGCATCTAGTGAGATGATCATGTGGTTTTTTTCTTTAAGTTTGTTTATATAGTGGATTACATTGATGGATTTCCGAATATTGAACCATCCCTACATTCCTGGGATAAAACCTACTTGATCATGATGGATGATTGTTTTGATGTGGTCTTGGATTCGGTTTGCTAGAATTTTATTGAGTATTTTTGCATCGATGTTCATAAGGGAGATTGGTCTGAAGTTCTCTTTCTTTGTCGGGTCCTTGTGGGGTTTGGGTATGAGTGTAATTGTAGCTTCATAGAACGAATTGGGTAGTGTTCCTTCTGTCTCTATTTTGTGGAATAGTTTGAAGAGAATTGGTATTAGGTCTTCCTTGAAGGTCTGATAGAATTCAGCACTAAAACCATCTGGTCCTGGGCTTTTTTTAGTGGGGAGGCTTTTGATGACTGCTGCTATTTCCTGAGGGGTTATGGGACTATTTAGATGGTTTATCTGCTCCTGGTTTAACTTCGGTACCTGGTATCTGTCTAGGAAATTGTCCATTTCATCCAGGTTTTCCAGTTTTGTTGAGTATAGGCCTTTGTAGTAA
>NW_021604622.1:13795113-13847554 GCF_004785775.1 Grammomys surdaster
CTCTCTCTCTCTCTCTCTCTCTTTCTATCTATCTATCTTTTAAGACAGGGTTTCTCCGTGTAGCTCTGGCTGTCCTGGAACTCTCTCTGTAGACAAGGCTTCAAATTCAGATCTGCCTGATTTCTGCCTCCAAAGGGCCACCCTAGTCTGATTAGGAGTGGTTTAATATTGTATTAATGTCATAGCTTACTATTTAACATAATAAGAGTAGAAAGTTATACACATAGGGTCTATGTCCTATTTACCCATAGGTTCTTTTTCCATGGACATGCTGTCTGGTATCGGTTTCATCTTTCGGAGCAGGTAAAAATAAAATTAGAAAGTGCTTGATTATAGCCATGTCATTAATCTAATATTATACCAGTGGGGATGACTTATCAAAGTGGTCATTACTGAAGCTCTCAGAGTTCTAAAATGGAAAGTCTGACAATCGCTTTATTCCTCTAACAGTGTACTATGAAAACCAGCTAGTAAGAATGAATGTTCAGATGAATAATTTATTATCCCATGTTTTATGGCACAATATGTGGTAACTTTAGGAATATGGTCTTACTGTAAAGTTCTAGATGAGAGCATAGCATTAGCAATAACCTGTAATGTTTGTGGGTTTATGGGATCCTATTGGCAAACAACTATTAGAAAGGTAACCTTATTCTGTCGTAGGGTTTTCATTTTTCAGACTGTGAGGTTTGATGAGAGCATTAAGTGTTAATTTTTCTTCTGTATATTTCTTACCCTTCATTCTCATCCTCTAACCTACCTTAACCCTTCCTGTTTCATTGTTCCACTCCATAAACCCCTCTATCACTGCGCTCTTTCTTTCCTCCATTTAACTTGTCCATTAACCCTTACTAAGTCCTTGACCTCCATGGGCCTTGCAAATGACATATGTATCAAGAATAGTGAGCATAATACGGCTAAAATGGAGAAATAGGATTTTTTTCTTTTTATCCTTTTAAATATTTCTCTTAATTTTTGAGATTATAGTATAATTACATATATCCACCTTTCCTTTTCCTCCCCCCAAATTCTATAACATACACCTTCTTGTTCCCTTTCACATTCAGAGACACTTTTTAATTAATTGTTGTTATGTATATATATCTTCTTAAATACATTTATGTATTTTATGTATAACCTTCCAAGTCTGTATGATATTACTTGCATATATATTTTTAAGGATGAACATTTGGTATTGGAGAATATGCTAGTGTGTTCTTTTAGACTATTTCTTCTGCTTTTATAATTTCTTAATTACCTATATTTTTGGGGGTAGAGAGTGAGGCCTCAAAGACATTTTTCTTTTCATGTTAGCATGTCTACTGTTGCTCTTCTTCAGCTCATGTTTAAATAGTCTAATAACATTTTGTTCTTAAGAAATTTTGTCTTTTAATGTTTACATTATATTTGCAAACTCTATTATGCAAGAATTGCTATTAAATGTTAATGCTATATATTTTAATATACTAATTTTGATCCATTGAGTACATTTTCCCACTTTTAATACTGAATTTTGTCTGAAAGAATCAAATTATAGTAGTTTATATACATTTCTACCTGTAGATAGCAGCAAAATACTATAAACCGGGACCAATTATTTCCTTTGCTGTTTAAAGATTTTATTTTAAAACACACACAGAATTCTATATTTTTACATCTCACAGTATTTTTACAATACTATGGCCTGATATTTTCTTAAGTTTGGACAAATGAATAAATAATCCTAAATTAATGTCGTTAAATAGGGCTTCTATGCAAAATGACATTACCATGTCCTGAGAACCATCCAACTTCTCCAACAATGCTTTAAATTCACAGATGGAACTAAAATATTGTTTTAAGAAACTGTGTTTTCTTAAACCTTGGTTGAAATTTCTTAAAATTAATGACTCAAGAGCAGATCATTTCACATGCTAGGCTAGTTTAAACATCATAGAGAATCCCAGGTCAATCTGAGACTGTCTCAAAAAACACACAAATTTTGAAATCTTACGTCATTCTTCTAAGTCAGATACATGCAGTAACTTTTTGTGATATTGGAATGTTAGGTACCTACTTCCCAAATGTAGTTGTCATTTGTTGTCTAACCCTTCTGAGCTGCTGGGACAGCTTAAAGTTGTATACGTTAGTTCATTTTAAAGCTAAAAAGTCATATTAATCAAATGGTAATGATATATGGCTGCATAACTCTAAGATAATTAACAAATCCGTGAGATTAATAATCCCATAGGATTAAATTAAACACTAATTAAAAGTATGTTAAAATTTTCAACAACTAGTAGAATCTTTGATGCTAGAATCTGTGATAAGAAAAAAAAATCTTTTGATTAGGGTTTTGAACTACACAGAGTAACTACAGTAATTAAGTACATAGCTTTGTCAACTTTAATCAATTTTAAAATATTATATAAAGGGACTATATATTGATGTGGAACTTCTTATAGAATAAAAACAAAAGAATAAAGAAAAAAAGAAAGTAAAAGAAACACCATGCCAAAATAGTATAAGTTTTAACCACAATAATTCAGACTATAAAAGTTCTACAAATGAAGCAAGATAAAAAAATTTTGGCAATGATTTCTTGAATGTAATATCTGAAGTATAAACAAGAACTACACAAAGGTATCTGACAAGTTGAACCTTTTCAAAGTAAAATCTCATGAATGAAAACAGCAACAAAAATCAACTAAAAATGCATCCTATAGACTCCCAGGAAGCAGCTGGAAGCTAGCATTTCATTTACAAGATGTAAGCATAGACTGAGCAGGTTCTGAGCTATACTAATCTGTCTCCCTGTTAAAAACCAGATAAGTGACTGTCTCCTGCCAATCTGATGTCTCCTGGGATGCTTCTGCTCTGTCAGCCTGTCCTAAAGGTGCATTTTTCCATATGCCTTTGTCCATCCTGTTTGATGGTGACCTCCTCCCTTGTCTTCTCTCTTCCCTGGTCTCTCCTGAGGTACCTCATTTGATTCTGAATTTCTGTCTTCTTCTTTCTACTGCCCCATCATAGGCTCTAACCTTTTCCTAACTACACAACTTCAAATTGGGAAGAAAGGCCTACACAACAAAGACCAGTATATGTGAGAATACAGTCTCTGGACAGCAAACAAAACTTGAGGTTCAAAATTTAGAATTTACATATATAGCACCACACCAAAACCCAACACTTGACTTCCTGACTCACAAGATCATGATATAGTAGATTTATATTGTTTAAAGACACTGACCTTAAAATAAATTCTTGAATATAATAAAGTCTAAACCACAAGATGATTTTTTTTGGTGAGAGTTTTTGAATGAAAAAAAGAAAAAGGGTAGAATATTCCAGATATTTTTGTGATAAAGTTATTATAAGAGAAAAGATGAAAAGCCATTTGGTTCTTTACAAATGATACTTCCTTGTTTGACATACAATAAACAAAGAGGAACATGAGGCAATTTTGACAATATTGCTATACTGAAAACCTATCTATTTCTTTTTTTCTGTCTTTTTACTTCTTTATGTCCCTCTGTCTTTCTATGTCTCCATGTCTTGTTTTTCTGTCAACCATTCTGTCTGTCTGTCTCTCACCCTCTTCTGTATTTTGTGTGTGTATGTGTGTTCAGACAGGTGTTCACTTTGTTCAGGTGTGTTTTCTTGTGCGCATGTGCATATGGAAGCCAGAAGCCAACTTCAGGTGTCCCTTCTCAATCACCGTCTATCTCATTTGAGATACAGTCTCTCAATGGCCTGCACTAATCAAACAGGCTAGGCTTGGTTTTCTGTGATCCCTAGACTAAGCCTTTCCTTTCTCCACTTAATATTACAAGAAAGAAGTAATGAGCCAAGTTACTATGATTTCTCCCTTAAAGATCATATATGTATCTACCAACCATCTCATAAAAACATTTTCTCAACCAGACTGGGAAGTAGTTCTCTTAGAAACTGTAACTTCCTTTATTTTAAACTATAATAGAATTCTTGCTTTCTCTAGCAAATATTCTCAGACTTCAAATATTCTTAAGATCGGTGGGTTAATACTAAGATTGTTTTAGAATACTATCTATTAATTTTTAAAACAAGACTATTTTAAACTTTTATTTTCTGTCTATGATTGTTTGTCTAGATATATACCTGTTCAAAACTTGTATGTAGTAATCACAGACTCATAAAACGGCATCAGATCCTTGGTACTGGAATTACACAGGGTTGTTAGTTGCCACCTTGGTGTTTGGAAACAAATCCATGACCTCTAGCATTTCTATTTCTTTTCGTCACCCCCAAGAACTAGAAGGTATGGTCCTATTGTAGAAAATACCATATAACTCAATTTCAGGAAATCAAATTGCAAAAGAGCTAGAAATTTCTTCTCTATTGGATGCTCATAGTGCTGAAAGTATTATGGTGACAGCTGGAGTAGAAAAATTATAAGTGTCTTTCCCATGTGTGGACATAGTTGTGAGCTTCTCAACAAACTATGCTCATTGAAACCGTCGCATCACAGTTTAGAGAATAAGCAAATGCTTTCTAGTTGGATTTTAGGCTCACTCCATGGAAGGATGTACAAGTCTGGTACTGTTAGCCATTGAAAAAACATGTGACTGAAGAAGTCTGTTACCACTTAGGGATTGTTCTAATAAGTTTCTATTAACTAAATGAATTAAAACTGACTTCTAAATATTACTGTTTTAGACATTTCTCATGGAAGCTTCCTTTTCAATGGGTGATGATTAGTGTAGAAATTTCTAATTGGTCAAGGTGTTATTAATGAATTTTGAATACTCTATATTAATTAGGAAATTGCTCAATCTCTCCAGAGCACAGGGAATGCTGGGAAAGCAGGAACAAAATTCTAAGAGGTTCAGAATCAATGAAATACTGTCATTTTTCTATGTCATGGCCATTGTAATTATGAATACACATTACCTGTAGCTATGTTCACAAGACCTGCTCCCAAATAATACATGAAAATTGGTGCATGTGGGAGATATAATCTTAATAAACTTCATCAGATTGCTTTTGGGCATTACTAGTTCCTTTATATTGGAAGGCCTCTGTCAGACTACTGACCACAATTGCATCTTTGCTTGAATTTTTTGCCTGTCAGCTACCCTGTAGAGTTGGAGTTCTTAGACCCCATAATCCTATGATCACTTTTTTGTATGTTTGGTTGGTTGGTTTTGCTTTTCTACAAATATCTTTGTAATGAAGTAAAAAAGAAAACATGGTTTAAGATTATCCTATTTCTAACCACATTAATAAAATTTAGTTGTGATTTTTACTTCAATAACTTAGCATGATCAAATTACTGTACCAACTAGCATGATGCAATGAACAAAGAAAGCCAAAGATTAAGATCCGATGAAGAAAGAATCATATTCAAAACAACACTGTGCCAGGAACCCTCTTTAAAGCGTAGCCCAGAAAGTCGAACATAAACATAAAGCAGTAGTTCTTCATTAAAAAAAAGGTAGAGATTGACTTGTGTTTGGTGTATTCTTACAATTTAAAAAAGAGTTAATTAGGCAATGTGTAAGTTAGAACATCACAGACCTGGTTTTGTTATTTTTTATACCCATATTAAATTGCAGACACAAATGTAGACATTCCTCAAGCGTTAGCAAAATAAATAAAAAATAGTGAAGGTTTGTGAGTAAATTAGAAATACAAAAGTTATGGGACTTATTAGTAGAACTAATGGGGGTGTAATAATATAATACAGTATATGTCATATCATATCATCATATCATATCATACCATAAAATACGGGGTTACTTTAGTAAAAATATATTTTTTCAATGCCATACATAAAATATTGGTAGTTATGGAGAATCACTTGGAATCTAGAATAAGTCTAATAAAGTTGTCAGGACACATTTAAGGCTCTTTTCCATTATTTTAATAATTTTTTTTGTTTTATTCATTTGTTTTTTTCTGTTCTTCTCAACTCATTGGCCCACTAGAAAAAGTTACTAATGCTCCAAGCAAAATATTTATCCAACCTTATAATTTTATGAACATTAGAAATGTAGTCATTAAAAGAAATAAAAAAAAGTAAAAAAATTTTCTTGCTAGACTAGATAATATTGTGAAAGAAACAAATTATCAAGTTGTCAGAAGCATTACAAATACTGAAATGCTATGCACCTATGCAATAAATAGCTCTTCTAAGGAAAATAATTGTTTTAAATAGAAAGAAAATTTGTCTATGAGTGTATTTTTTAAGAAATATTTTTTAGAATATATTTTAAGTAATATCTTTTGGATATTTATAAAGTCCACTAAATATAATACAACAGAACAAGTAATGACACACAGTCATGTCATCAAGTCGAAGTAGCAAATTAAATGGATGCACAGTGGATAAGATGGGGATAGCTGAGTAAATATTTGGTGTATTTGAACTAAAGTCAATTATTGCTCAGTGTCTATTCCTTTCCATTTGTCCTATTTAGTCTACAAAATGCAATATGACATTTAGAAGTTTCTTCTGAAAAGTTATAGTCATTAAAGAAATTATGCATCAAATACTTTATTGATAGTTGAGGACTCAGGAAAAGCAATCGGAATGTGCTTGAGGACACAAAGATTTTAAACACGTCACTCCTCTAAAAATTATCAGATATAAAAATTAACAGCTGCATTGGTGACATACAGAACTACAGTTCCAGATATTTGTGAGGCTGAAGCAGGAAGATCACAAGTTACTACCTTCCTTGGCTCTGTGGTGAGACAACAAGAGGCCTCATTTCAAAATAAAAATGAAAAGGAGAGGAAGAGTTCTAGCACAGGCTTAAAGTGCTTACATATCAAAAATTAGTCCATGGACTCAATTCCTAGAGCTAACTAAATAACCAACCAACCAACCAACCAATTAACTACCCAACTAACTAAACTACATGAGAGATGGCTTAATGAAGATTTTGAAAAAAAAATCTAATGAATTAAATATTCTAAAGCATTCAGGATTTTTGAGTCTGGAACCTGAGCTACGTCATGGCGCATTGTCTTTACAAAGGATATACAGTAATTGACACATGTTCAGTATATAGTTGTATATTGAATGAATAGGGATAGAACTATTAATTCTAATGCTGACCATGATGAAGACTTCAAGATTTAAAACACATGTCAAGTCATATTAAGTAACCAAGTGCAAACCTTTGATGTCCCTATTTGATTGTTGCTGTTGTTGTTAAAGGGAATTGCTTCCTGATTCAAATCTTGCTTTAGGCTATTGTTTTCTCTGTAAGAAATAACATAAAACAAAACAAAGAAACAAATGAAAATATACTTTTTTTTTACTTTTACTTGAATGTACATTTAAAAAAATATATGTTTTTTTATTATCATTATTCTCACAATTCACTGAGAAAAAAAACTTATCTGAAGTCCTCTACTCCAAATAGGTCAGTACCAACATGGGTGACTTTCGGTTTGATTTGTGTATATTATTCTATGTGATCTTACTGAGATTATTAAATATGAAAAACATTTTGAATTTTGATGAAATGCCTTATCTTATTCCATCTCTCACTCTCTATAGTCAAAAGAGTAATAATTTGCTCATTTGGTACAGAAAAAGAAAATAAGTAAATCAAAAGTTCTTGCATCAAGAAACCTTTTATCTTCCATAGCTCAATGCTTGCCTATTGGAAGAAACCACAAATGTCCTTACATCTTTCAGTAAAGCATTAATACCTGTTGTGAAAAACCTTTACTCGTGCTTACTGTTCCAGCAAGCAGTGAATGGGGAGCAGCAGGCCTAGGGATTGTATGTGACTATCTCCAATAAAATGAAGTTCTATACTTCAGGGGCCTCTAAGCATGCCCCAAACCCTTCAGATTACAAAAGGCACAAAATGCCATTAAAAGGCATCAAGATTTCCTGAAGACAATTATAAAAGCATATAACATCTGTTCTCAATCATGGGCGGCAGGGGAGAAAATATGCACCACATGACATGCTACACACACAAAGAAGTCAAGCTGGAAGAAGAAAAGCATATGAAAAGGAACTGGCCAGGAAAGAACATTGCAAAGTTGGAATTGTGTAATGATAGTGTCCCATGGAGATCTCTTTGAGGAGCTCTGTAGTGCCAAGATCAGTTTGTCCTTCTACAGTAAGAGCCACCTGTGCCATCCTTCGATTATTGGCACTATTTATAAATTGCTACTATTTACAAGATAATTTGGTTGTACAATTTCAAAGAGACTCCTGGAAATGGTACATAGAGAAGTGTTTTTCTTTTTCTCAGTCCCTTGAGTTATATGGTAGAGTATCAAAAGTGCCTCATTCCATTATACAAATCCATATTATTTCTGATAAAATTTTCATAACCGTAAAACACAAGCATAACAGTCCTGTGATACATAGCAATATGCACAATTATTCTTGAAAATAATGATGAGGGCACACTATGTAAACATTTCTATGTCTGACGCCATCATTTTTCTTACTTATTCTAACTGGTTCCAGTCATACTGCCTTTCATTTGTCACAGACATAGAGTAGCCCTCCATTTCCATATTTGCATATGATAATTAACCCCTTATGTGCTCTCCATCCATTCTCTAGGAAGCATGCTTTCTTGGCAATTGCATGTGTGAGTGAAACACTGTCACACTGTAAGAGCACTCCAATCAAGGTGAACTAAAATTGTACCCAACAAAAACTTTTTCAGACTCTGAACTGTTTTACCATATGATACTAATTTGCATCTGACGGAAATTTTTCAAATGTTCTATATCTACTATATTTTGAAGAAGACAGTACATCAGGATGTTTAGATCAATCATTTTGACCCCTACCTTTATAATTATGTACGCCTGTGCTTAAACTACAAATTAAGTTTTAAATAATGTGATTGTCTTAGAATCGCTGTTGCACTATTAGTTTTAATTGAACAGAATGAGGTCAAACCAGTAGGAATATAAGTACATACACCCTGAGTATTTAAAATAAAGAAATGGTCCTTGAATAAATAGTATCACTGAGAGTTTGATATGCTGGAGGCTCTTGACCTTTGGTAGGAAGAAATCACTTAAGGCTTATGTTACATATGTGAATACTTCAAGTCTACAAGCCTCACCATTAAGATATCCCTGACAGGCAGCACTTCACCGTGATAGCATATAGCATTTTTTTTGAAGAGATAAATTATGTGGCCTTTATTTGACCTACAGAAAAAAACTTCATGGGTTACTTGCACCTGGTTTCTCATGGATTCTGTCTTTCATAACTTTTCAAAAATGTGTTTCTATTTGAAATAGAATTATATTACTTTCCCCATACCCAGGCCTCCATTCAGGTCCTGCTTGGTACCTTCGCTCTAACCCTTCCTATGTCTCATCAGCTGTCAAGTTTATAATCTCCTTTAATTCATTATTGTTGTTACATAATTATGTATATATTATACAAATATGTAACTACAACCTGGTGACTTCATTTTTTATTCCTTCTGTGTAGATGGTTTCTGGCTGATATTTTGCATTAGAAAACTAATAAAGGATTCACTCTTTGGAGAGACTCCTTTTTCTATAATTATTAATTGTCTGGAGTTCTTTGTATAGTGTATGGAGCCCTTCAAAAATATCTCCCTTTCCACACCAACACCTCCAATGATAGTGGAATTTTCTTCTGTCAAAATCCTGTATATTCACTTTGGATTTAAATTTTACTACATTATAAACTATGCAGAACAACTAATATCCTTTACAAGATTATTTTCTGAAGCAAAATTCAATCACATAATGAAGTGGATCTTCTTGGTTTCATTGAAAATGCAGTTGTGTCATGTGATTTCTTTTTTTTTTTGGAAGCTGTCTTCGAGAAATGTTTTGCTGAAGCAAACATGTGAGAGGATGTGTTGCTGAAGCAGTCATGTGAGAGGAATTTTCTTGAGAATCGACATGTGATATTTTTCTGGAAGGTCTCATTAAAGGGCATGTGATGTTTTGCTGGAACAAACACTTGAGAGGACACAGAATGTTTGGAAAGAATATAAGCTTAATCTAACAGACAGTGGGTGATGCTCTGGCATTGGTTTACCTTGCTAGTCTTTGCTGGGTTTTGCTGATGCTAGTCTTCACTGAGGATGCTCTGTCATTGGTTCACCTTGCTTGTTTCTCTGATCTTTACTCATGACTTTGTAGAGAGAAATACACTAATGAACTTCTGGTAGTACTCAGGCTGCTTCTTTGTGTTTCCGTGGACTCAGGCCAATTGGCAGAGACTCATGATTTTTTCTGGATTGAGTGACTGCTGCTGATTCATGCTTGGTGTTTGCTAGTAGACTGGACTGTTGACAATGAAGACTGGAATAGTGCCCAAAGAACTACTTCTAAACAGGTTGAGTTCCCCTTTGTCTTATTAGCCATTTTCGTCCTCTACCTTTGGTCAGTGGGGTATAAGGGAGGTTGATGAATGTAACAATGCTTACTAAAGTAGATTTTAAAAAATATAAGCCTACAACATAATGTCAAATATAAAGCACAAACTGTACATGTAAAAGATAATTACACTAACATACCTAGCAGTTAGTTTAATTAATAATTTTGCATATATGCACATATTTTTCTGATGCTTCATTTATCTTGCTCATGATAAAAGGTAGATAAAATAGTAACTACATAACCCAAAGTCCATGCAATAATTGACAAATGTTCTTAATCTTACCTATAAGCATGAAGTACTATCAGCTAGACATCTGGTATACATGTTTTAAATGAAAAACCAAACTGAGACGTGATTGCCAGAGAGAGGAGGGGCAGGAATATATAGAGAATCAAGAATTGAACTGCAGCATAACTCTGTATGGACAAGTTAAAAAACACCAAAAGGATAAAGCATGGAGTGACCTCTCATATTTAAAATACCACTCTAAATAATGCACCAATATTTCATCCAATATAACACATACATATTTATAGAAGATGATAATAAAAGTGGGAACAGGTGCCCTATGGGTCCCCACTTCCTTGGATGTCAAGGGATACCAGTAGAGGAGGGTAACGGGATCAGAGACAGGGTTCAGGGTTTGAAGTATTGTGAGTATGCTGGGATAACTTCCAGGAACAGATTCAGGAGTCCTCTGTTATATAATTGCCCGGGGCCTCTGACTAGCCCGTGTATGCTACCTGATTGGTGGCTCAGTCTATACCCCAAGTTCACTCAAATGGTTAGATGTAAGTATCTGCATCTGTGTCAGTTAGCTGCTAGCCTCTCAGAGGATAGCCATGCTAGGCTTCTGTCTCTAAGCACATTACAGCATCAGTACCCTTGGTGTCCCCCACTTCACCCCTCAGTGATATGAATCTCAAGTTGGACTGGTCACTGTGCAACCTTTCCTTTAGTCTCTTCTCCATTTTTGTCCCTGCAGCTCTTTTAGACAGGAACAATTCTGAGTGAGAAATTTTTGACTGTGAGTTAGTAACCTCAACCCTCCACTTGAAGCCCTGTCTATCTACTGGAAGTGGATCTTCTCCCACTGTTGCACATTTTGGCTAAGTTTACCCCCATTGAGTCCCCAGAGTCTCTCACCTCCCAGGTCTACTGTACTTTCTGGAGGGTCCTCCAACTTCCCACTCTCCAAGGCTGGATACTTCCATTCATTCTCCTGGCCCTCTGCACTTCTCTCCTGCTCCTTCTATCCTGCTTCCCTTTTACCCTCCCACTGTACACATCCCATGATTATATTGTTCTCCCTCCTAAGTAGAATTGACACGTACTCACTTGGTACTTCCTGCTTGTTAAACTTCCTATGTATCTGTGGGTTGTATCCTAGGTATTCTTTACATTTTGAGTAATATCCACTAATCAGTAAGTACAAACCATGAATGTTCCTTTGGGCCTGGGTTACCTCACTCTGGATGATATTTCTAGTTCCATCCATTCACCAGCAAAATTCATGATAATCTAATCTTTAATAGCTGAATAGTATTCCATTGTGTAAATGAACCACATTTCTGTATCCATTCTTTGGTTGGGGAACATACGAGTTGTTTCTACTTTCAGGCTATTACAAATAAGGCTGCTATGAACATATTGGAGCACCTGTCCTTTGGGTATGGTGAGGCATCTTTTGAGTATATGCCAGGATTAGTATAGATAGTTCTTCAGGTAGAATTATTTCCAATTTTTGGAGGAACTGCCAGATTGATTTCCAGAGTGGTTGTACCAGTTTGCAATTCCATTAACAATGGAGGAATGTTCCTCTTTCTTCACATCCTCTCCAGCATGTGCGGTCACTTGAGTTTTTGATCTTAGCCTTCCTGATTGTTGTAAGGTGGAATCACAGGAGGGTTGTTTTGATTTGTATTTTCCGAATGACCAAGATCTTTGAACATTTCTTTACATGCTTATGGCCAACTGAGATTCTTCCATTGTAAATTATCTGTTTAGCTCTGTACTCCAATTTTTAATTGGGTTATTTGGTATTTTGGAGGGTAACTTTTTTAGTTCTATATATATTTTGGATATTAGTCCTCTGTCATATATGGGATGAGTGAAGGCTTTCCCTCAAACTGTAAGTTGCTTATTTGTCCTATTGACTGTGTCTTTTGACTTACAAAAGCTTATCAGCTTCATGAAATCACATTTATCAATTGTTGATCATAAAGCATGAGCCACTGGTGTTCTGTTCAGGAAATTTGCCCCTGTGGCAATGAATTCTAGGATTTTTCCCATTTTCTCTTCATTTAGATTGAGTGTATATGGTTTTATGTTGAAGTCCTTGATCCATTTGGACTTGAGCTTTGTGCAAGGTAATAAACATAGATCTATTTTCATGCCTGTACACACAGACTGTCAGTTAGAACATCACCATTTATTGAAGGTGCTTTCTATTTTTCCACTGTATGTTTTTTGGTTTCTTTGTCAAAGATCAAGAGTCTATAAGTATGTGGCTATATTTCTGGGTTTTTTATTCTATTCCATTAAGCAACCTGTCTGTCTCTGTTATGGTAAGCGTGCAGTTTTTATCACTATTACCCTATAGTTGAGCTTGATGTCAGGGATAATTATTTCCCCAGAAATTCTTTAGTTATTGAGAATTGTTTTCATTATCCTTGTTCTTTTGTCTTTCCATATGAACTTGAGAATTGCTCTTCCCTTGTCTGTGAAGAACTGAGTTGGAATTTTGAGGGGATTGCAAGGAGTCTGTAGGTTGTGTTTGCTAAGATGGTCATTCTCATTATGTTAATCTTGCTGATCCATGAACATATGAGATTTTCCATCTTCTGAGATCTTCTTCAGTTTCTTTCTGCAAGTGCTAGTGTCTTACAGATCTTTCACTTCCTGGGTTAGAGTTAAACCAAGATATTTCATACTATTTGTGGCTATTGTAAAGCATTTTTATTTATTTTTTTCTTTACCCATTTATCCTTTGTATAAAGAAGGGCTATTGATTTCTTTGAGATAATTTTATACCCAGCCACTTTGCTAAAGTTGTTTATTAGCTATGTGAGTTCTTTAATAGAATTTTGGGAAACTGCTTATGTATACAATCATATTGTCCCCAAATAATGATATCTATGTTTCTTGTTTTCCACATTGTATCTCCATGATTTCATTTTGTGTCTAATTGCTCTAGGTAGAAATTTGAGTGCTATATTGAATAAGAGGGCAAGAGTGGGCAGCCTTCTCTTGTCCCTGATATAGTGGGATTGGTTCAAGTTTCTCTCCATTCAATTTTATATTGGCTATTGAATTGCTACGTATTATTTACTATATTTAAATATGTGTCTTGAATCCCTGATCTTTCCAGGACTTTAAACATGAAGGGGTGTTGGATTTTTGTCATAGGTTTTTTCCCCATCTAATGAGATAATCATAATCATTTTTTTTTTAATGGAAAAACCCTGACATGACATTATGAGACAATGAACCTCCATCTCTTGGTCATGTATTGATGGCCATTCAGCCAACCCTTAGGATTAGTTAATTACCCCAGTGAGGCTCCTTTAAAATTAAATCTTCACTTGCAAGTAGTTATCTTTGGAGATAGCTTCTACATTACGGATAGGAACATGTGTTCACTTCTTTAAGCTCTTGGAGTCTATCTGGTGCAGATCCATGCAGTCCCTGGACAGGTGGCCTCCTTGGAGTCCTCCAACCTCTCTTGCTCTAACACTTTCCAGCTCCTCTTCTGCAGGGCTCCTGGAGTCCTAAGGGAAGGGATGTGATGAAGCCACCATACTTCTGGCTGCCTGTTTCAAGGTCTTTCACTGTGCATATTGTCTTACTGGTCTCTGTATTTCTTCCCATCATCTGCTGCAAGGGGAAATTCTCTGATCATGTCTGAGCAAGACACTAACCTATTAGTGAAGTAGAAAGTCATTAGGAATCATTTTATTGCTACATTTGTTTAGTACAACTGTAGGTTTTTATATTTTGCTTTGTGTAGCAGCTTATATTCTAATGCTAATTAGGTCCCTAAAACTGTTTACAGGAAAGGGTTTACATGTAACTTCTGAGAACCTGCCCCCAGTAAATTCTGATTGATAAATGAAAAGATCAACAACCAATAGCTAGGTAGGAGATATATCAGTGGTGGCTCAGGGCGTGGGGTGTCAGAGTGTTAGGTTTTTAGGGCTTGGGACCAGAAGGAAGCAGAAGAGGAGAGCGATGCCATGCCTTAAGAATATGCAGGACACAAACAAGAGCCACTATGAGGGAGAGAAACATAGAGAGCTCCCTGGGCTCTGGGCCAAGAAAATGGGGCCCAGAGGGCTGACTACTTGGAGTTAAGAGCAGCCAAAAAGAACATAGAAAGTAGTAGGTAGTAACTCAGAGTTATTAGTGAGTGGTAGATTCTAATAACATTGAGGTTAGGCAGTTCCCCAGCTATTGTGCTGTTTGAGACATATTAAAATATAAAGGCCGTGGATTGTTTTAATTGAGTAGCATAAATGATCTAAGGTGCTAAGGAACCTTGTGCTGAGATTTATTAAAAGTTCATACTACAGGTTTTACCCTGAGTCTCAGATTCTTAGTCTCCCAAGGAATGCTGTGTTCTATGTTGTGGAATGGGCCTTAAGTCAAGTCTAATATTGGTTGGTTACTCCCACAGCTTTCTGCCACCATTACACCAGCATATATATTGCAAACAAAACACATTGTACATTAAAGGCTTTGTATCTGGGTTGCCTTTACTAATTTTCCTTTAACATCTTGCAGAATACCTTCCTGTACCAAAATCAGTAGTTGGCAGTCATGAAGGCCCTAGGTACGCATCAATTTCACTTCTCTGTGTTCAGTGAGTTGTGTAGGTGCTGTCATCAACAACAGAGCCCTGCCAAGAGCTGTGGAGAGCAATGCATAGCCTGGCAACAGCCTGAGAGGTTTTTTGGAAGGTTGGGATAGAGGGGTGGAAGGAGGTTCCTCTGAGACAATTTTTACAATAACTCCACTAAATTTAACCCATCTCCAATACCAGAAGCTTCATTTATTGACAAAACATGTCAAGCTGGGACTTTTTCTTCACATTATTTAGCGATTGAGTTAAGAATTGCTTTCTTTTGTCAAGATGGCCATTTTTACTATATTAATCCTGACAATCCACGAGCATGGGAGATCGTTCTACTTTCTGAGATCTTTATCGATTTCTTTCTTCAGAGACTTGAAGTTCTTGTTATACAGATCTTTTACTTGCTTGGTTAGAGTCACACTAAGGAATTTTATATTATTTATGACTATTGTGAAAGGTGTCATTTTTCTAATTTCTTTCTCAGCCTGTTTATCCTTTGAGTAGAGGAAGGCTACTGGTTTGTTTGAGTTAATTTTTTATCCAGCCACTTTGCTGAAGTTGTTCATCAGGTTTAGGGGTTCTCTGGTAGAATTTTTGGGATCACTTAAGTATACTGTCACATCATCTGCAAATAGTGATATTTTGACTTCTTCTTTTCCAAATTGTATCCCTTTGACCTCCTTTTGTTGTCTAATTGCTCTGGCTAGGATTTTGAGCACTGTATTGAATAGGTATGGAGAGAGTGGGCATCTTTGTCTATTCTCTGATTTTAGTGGGATTGCTTCAAGTTTCTCTCCATTTAGTTTGATGTAGGCTCCTCCTTGCTGTATATTGCTTTTACTATGTTTAGGTATGGGCCTTGAACTCTTGGTCTTTTCAAGACTTTTACCATGAAGGGGTGTTAAACTTGAGGACCCAGCTATACCACCCCTCAGCATATGCCCAAAAGATGCTCCAACATATAACAAGGACACATTCTCCACAATGTTCATAGCAGCCTTATTTATAACACCCAGAAGCTGGAAAGAACCTATATATCCTTCAACAGAGGAATGGATACAGAAAATGTGGTACATTAACAAAATGGAGTAGTACTCAGCTTTAGTTTTGTTTTTTCTTTTCGAGACAGGGTTTCTCTGTGTAGCCCTGGCTGTCCTGGAACTCACTCTGTAGACCATACTGGCCTTAAACTCAGAAATCTGCCTGCCTCTGCCTCCCAACTGCTGGGATTAAAGGCATGTGCCACCACTGCCAGGCTACTTGCTATTAAAAACAATGAATTCATAAAATTCTTAGGCAAATGGATGGAACTAGAATATATCCTGAGTGAGGTAGCCCAAGCACAAAAGAACACACATGGTATGCACTCACTGATAAGTGGATATTAGCCCCAAAGTTGGCAATACCCAAGGAAAAATTCATTGACCACATGAAACTCAAGAAAGAAGATCAAAGTGTGAATGCTTCTGTCCTTAGAAGGGGGAACAAAATACTCACGTGAGGAAATAAGGAGACAAAGAAGGAGCAGAAACTGAAGGAAAGGCCATCCAGAGCCTGCCCTGCCAGGGAATCCTTCTCATCTGCAAACACCAAATCCAAACACTATTGTTGATGCCAACAACTACTTGTTGACAGGAGCTTGATATAGCTGTCTCCTGAGAGGGTCTTCTGGAGCCTGACAACACAGAGATGGATGTGCTGGCAGCCAACCTTTGGACTAAACATGGAGTCTCCAATGGAGGAGTTGGAAAAAGGACTGAAGGAGCTGAAGGGGTTTGCAACCCCATAGGAAGAACAACAATATCAACCAACCAGACCTCCCAGGGAATGAACCACCAATTAAAGAATACACATGAGAGGGAACTATGGCTCCAGCTGGATATGTAGCAGAGGATGGCCTTGTCTGGTATCAGTGGAAGGGTAGGCCCTTGGTCCTATGAAGGCTTGATGCTCCAGTGTAGGGGAATGCCAAGGTGGAAAGGTGAGAATTGGTGGGTGAGTGGGGAACACCCTCATAGAAGCTGGGGAGTGGGCACAGGATAGTGAGTCTTTAGGGGAAACTGGGAAGGGGATAACATTTGAAAAATAAATAAAGAAAATATCCATTAAAAAATTGCTTTCTATGTATATATGTTAAGGAGCTTCAATTATATTAAGCTTCCACTCTATTTAAGAAATGGCTCCTAATTTTTGCTGTCTGTGATCATATTCCCACCTACATCCCCCTCCACCCTCTCATGTCCCACTTGAAGCTTTCCTTTTAGGCCTTCCCATTCCATGGTTATTCCAGAACAATTTATTTCCCTTTCCCAATGAGAATTATTTGCAGGCCGCTCACTCTTACTCTATACCTAATATCTATGTATTGTAACATTATTGTCATTGACTTAACAGATAATAGCCACCTATAAGGAAAATATATGTCATATGTGTATTTGTAGGTCTTTATTACACTACGTAGAATGATTTTTTCTAGTTCCATTCATTTAACTGAAAGTCGTCTGATTTTTTTAATAGAGGAGTAAATAAATATTTCATTGTGTAAACATACCACATTTTCTTTATTCATCTACAGAAGAATAGCTAGGTTCTTTCAAATTTAAGGCTATTATGAATAGAACAGCAACAAAGATGGTTGTGCAAGTCTCTGAGGTAGAATGAAGAGGACTTTGGGTACATGCCCAAGAGTGTTATCGCTGGATCTTCAGATAGATTGATTCCCATATTCCCGAAGAACTGCTACACTGATTAATATAAGAGCTGTCCATGTTTGTACATATTCTCTTTTTCCACATTCTCTCTAGCATGAGCAGTCACTTGTTTAATTCATCTTAGCTATTCCGAAGTTAAGGAGAAATCTCAAAGTAGTTTTGATTTGCATTTCCCTGATGACTAAGGATGTTAAACACTTCCTTAAGTGTTTCTCAGCCATTTGATTTTCCTTTTTTGATAATTCTCTGTTTAGAAATGTGCTATGTTTTTGTAATTCCTTTTTACTTGATTTCTAGTCTTTTAAGGTCTTTATATAACTTAGATAGTAAGTCTCTATCAGATATGTAGTTGGTAAAAAAAAATCTTTTCCTATTTTTTAGGCTGCCACTTTGTTCAAATTACAATGTCCTTTGCCTTACAGAAGCCTTTCAGTTTAATAAGGTCCCATTTATTAGTTGTTGATTTTAGTACTGTAGTATTGGTATTCTGTTCAGAAAATCTTCTCCTGTGCCAATGAATTGAAGGCCATTCCCCCATTGTCTTTTCTTTTATGTTCACAGTATCTGGTTAAACATTGAGATCTTTATCCATTTTGCCTTGGATTTGAGCAGGATGATCTATTGCATTCTTCTACATGCAGACACCAAATCTGAGCAACACAGTCTGTTGAAAGTGCTGTGTTTTTTCCAGTGTGGATTTCTGGCTTTAGTATAAAAAATCAGGTGTCCATGGATATATGGATCTATGTCTGTGTTTCAAATCAATCCCATTAATCAATGTATCTGTTTTTGTATCATTATCCTATTGTTTTTATTACTATAGATTTGAAGTAAAATTTAATATTGGAGTTGGTGATATTTCTAGCAGTTCTTTTATTTTTTTAAGATTCCTTTAGCTGACCTGAATTTTTTGTGTTTTCTATGAAACTGAAAATTACTCTCTCGAGAACTGTGAAGAATTTTGTTGGGAATTGCACTGAATGTTGACTTTGCTAGGGGGGTGCATTATTACTATATTAATCCTACTGGCTTACTAGTCTGGGAGATCTTTTTATCTTCTGATACTCAGGACTTTCACTTGCTTGGTTAGAGTTATCCTCAAAATATTTTATAGTTTGTGAATCTATTTGAAAAGTTTTATTTCTCTGATTTCTTTCTTATTCCATTTGTTATTTATATATAGGAAGGTTACTGATATTTATGTGACTTTGTTTTTTTAACCTCATTTTTTTCTATTAATTATTATATACATTTATGTCTCAAATGATATCCTACTTCCCGGTTACCCCTCCACAAACCCTGCATCTTACATCTGCCCTTTTTCCCCTCTCCTTTGCCTCTATGAGGGTGCTCTCACCCACCCACGAACCCTCTCCTGTCCCACTGCTCCAGTGTTCCCTATGCTGGAGCATCAAACCTCCACAAGACCAAAAGCCTCCCCTCTTACTGATGTCAGACAAGGGCATCCTCTGCAACATATGTATCTATCCCTGTACACTCCTTGGTTGGTGGTTGAGCCCCTGGGAGCACTGGGTTGTTCAGCCAGTGGATGTTGTTCTTCCCAAGGAACAGGCACACCAGGTTACTGTCAGCAAGAGCCACTTGGCACCAGCAACAGTGTCAGGTTTAGTGTCTGCAGATGGATCCCCAGGAAGGGTGGTTCCAGGATGGCAGTTACTTCAGTCTGTGCTCCATTTTTTTGTTCCTGTCTTTCCTTTGGAGGGAACATTTCTGGGCTAAAAACTTTGAGATGGGTGGGTGATCAAGTTCCTTGACTGGGGCCCGTGTCTGTCTATTGGAGGTGGTCTCTACAAATTCTATCTCTCCATCTCTTCACATTTCGACGAAAGTCATCCTCATTTTGTCCTGGGAGCCTCTTGCTTCCCTGGCATCTGGGACCCTCCAGTAGCTACCTTCAGGAGGTATATTGAGCACACATGTAGAGAGAGGACAAACTTGCCTTGTTTCTTATCTTGGTGGAACTGCTTTGAGTTTATTTCCATGTAAGTTAAGGTTGGTTATGAGCTTGATGCACTTTGCCTTTACTATGTTGCTAAGTATCCCTTACATGTCAAATTTTGAGAAGATGCTTACCATGAAAAGATATGGATTTTGTCAAAGACATTTTCTGCATCTAATGAGATAGTGATGTGGTTTGTCTTTTTGATTTTTTTCATAGTGAGGCCCTTTATTGATTTGTATATGATGAACCATCCTTGCTTCTCTGGAGTGAAACCCAGTTGGTTATGGTGGTTGGTATTTTTGATATGCTAATGGATTTGAATTACAAGTATTATTTGAGGCTTCCCTTTCATATCTGATTATAAGGGATACCGATCTGTAATTCCCTTTATTTGTTCATTTCTTGTATAGGTCAATGTACCATTATGAGTGTGACATCATAAGACAAATTGGGAGATGTCACTTTTGTTTCTATTCTGTGGAAAAATTTAAGGAGTATTGGCATTAGACTCTGAAAGTCTGGTAAAATTCTCTGCTAAAACCATCTGGCCTTGTGCTGGTTTCACTTGTTTGTTTGTTTGGCTTGGTTTAGTTTTTTGTTTGTTTGTTTGTTTGTTTTCTTGTTGTTTGTTTTGGGTTGGAAGTCTGTAATTTGTTGCTTGTGTTTCACTAGGGTTTTTGTATCACTATAGGCTTGTTTTGAACATCACACTAAATTCACTAGTGAATATAACCATGATGAAAAGCTATTATATTTTGCAAGATTAAAAAAATTATTTTTAAACTACATAATTATTCCTTTGACTTTTTTAACAAGCTAAACTTTATAATCAGTCAATAGTAGTTATTATGTAAATAAGTAAAAAGAAGAAAAATCTGTGTAGTACAAAGTATTAATTGTTGAACCTAGCAAGAATACCTTAAACACTAAATCATGGCTACTAGTGAAGAGTACAATATTTGCAGGAGGCCAATTAATAGGATATCTAGTTTCTAAGCATTTTTGTGTCACAAAAATAAATACTGTAACTGCTTACAATCAAAATATTTGAATTATTGTAGTCTTTTTGTATAAGTTCTGCTTTGTTCTACTTGTCTAATCAAATTAGCAAGAGATTTTCATGAAAACAGAAGCATGTAATTTCTTACATGTATGAAAATAAGACTATATTTGTTGACAACGTTTCGTAAACAGAACTGGTCATTTATATATAAATGTGTTTATAAGTTTCCATATAAATAAGAGTCAAGATTACTGAAAATAAATGTTCTCAAATATTAAGTAATCCTTTCATATCCGGTACTCAGTGACAATTTAAATACTTCAGGGATATTTTCTTGGTAATATGTTAACATATTTGATTAAAAGTCAGTCTGACTTAGGTTTATTAATATTATGCTTCACCAGAACCCCCTGGAGTGAGTCTGTTGCTTAAACTGTGGAAAGGTCACACATTTACAGCATATTACTCTGTTTCAAAAATAATTACATTCTTCTTGTCTATTGGGGAAATAGAAATAAAGATAAGGTCAACAATATATGCAATTAAATTTAACCTTCTAAATGGAACATTAGTGATCTGGGTTTACTTCCAACATTCATTAAGAAAGAACTGCTTTTATGCATATGTGCTCATATCATGTGTATATAATCTCTTTAATGCAGAAAAAAATAGTGATCTGTTACATTGTAGGCATGAATTACCACATGCTTTCAACAGATTGAATGATTTGCCAAATATCGAAACACATAATACTTAGGGACTTCTGTCCCTAGAGATGCAAAAATGGATGAACAGGAAAACTTCAGTTATTGTATGTATGTAAAATTTATATATGTAACAAAATAGGGTCAAACATGTTTCTAATTTTTGATTCGAAGGCCAAAATCATATTAAGAATATTACTAGCCACATTGGACACATTGGAATGACTGAAAAAGGGAAACACGAATCATGAGAATTTGAGGATGATCTGAAGTATCTCAGATTAGCTGGGCATTTATCATGTGGATTCTAAGTCAGTATACCATAGAGATGATATCATATCCATGTGTAGTATGGCTCTATTGTCAATACCCAATATTTAGAACCAATCTACAGATTTACCAATAGATGAATAAAAAAATGTAATGTGAAACATGAGATGTTTATGTGTGTATATGAGTATCAGTATGTGTATGTATGTGTGTGTATGAGTATGTGTGTGATTTTGTGTGTGTGTGTGCTTAATATGACATACATATGCAGTAGAGTTACACTCAAGCATAAAGAAACAAAATTATGCCATTTTTTGAAAAAAGGTGTAGAAATTGGTATTATCATATTAAGTAAAATATTACAAACTCAGAAGGACTTGACTTATCTGTTTTCTATCATGTTAAGAATCTAATGTTAAGAATCATATATATATATATATATATATATATATATATATATATATGCGCCATGCAAGTAAAAAGGAGATCATGTAGAGAATGGAACAGATCTATGATTTGGAGGTAGTGCAAAAAGTAGGTCATTAGGAGAGGAAAACCCACAAGTATCATGCTTTCTTTCATATATTAATATATATATGCATTTAGACTTATCTGCAGAATTTATCTGTGACATCAAGGATTAATACAAACTGTTCATGGGTAGCAGATCAGAGGGTATAAAGAAGAAAAAATAATTAATGGTGGAAAATAATTGTGGCATAGATTATTTGTGTGTGTGAAAATAATATAAAACCCATATTTGTACACTAATCAAAAATTTAAAAGAAGCAGGATGAAAAGGTATTTTGTGTTTCAATTTTTTAAAATAACAGGCTGGAAGTGTGAGAATAATTTATTTAATCCTAAGTATAAGAATTCATAATCTTCTGCATTTGGTTTTTTAGATTTATTTATTATAATTGTATATTAATATTTTCCTTTCTTGTATGTCTGTTTCTTCTGTGAGAGCAACAGTGCTCTTAACTGCTGAATCTCTAGTCCCACTATTGTGTATTTCTAGATAAAATATTGTAGGAAGGGCAGCCTGTTTCCTGGTTGAGCACAGGCTGGAAACTCTGGTGACCTTAGGCATTTTGTCACGCTCCTGGACACCAGGCTCCTGACACAAGGCTGCAGCCCTCCATAGAGTTGTGGCCACCACTCACATAAGGGCAGCACTCCAAGACCCTCCACAGGTAGAGGATATGACTACAGGTCACATAGCCTCATGATAGATCTCCATTTTAATGAGATCCCTAAAGGCCGATTAAGCTTTCCTTCCCAGACACTCCTCCCTGCCAAAGGTATTTAACCCCAGGCCCACCCTGAGAAAACAGGACACAGTTTTTACTCATTCACTCTCCTCCATGAAAATAAAAGCCTCTTTTCATCGGTATCTGCTGTGGGGTGTGATAAAGCAAGCTTTCTCCTAAGGAGCCAGGTCTAACCTCCTGCAGACAGCTTCTCAGCACTCCCAGCCATGGCCTCCACCAAGCCAAGCCTCCCACTGATCAAGCCAAGGAATCTCCCTGCAGGACCCAGCTGGAGCTCTCCCTGATTCCGCGCCCTCTCCAGGGCCATGGCCAGATCCAGCCCTTGAGCCCTCACTCCATTCTCTGCTATTTTGTGGCTCTCAGCGTCACCTGAGTGCCCAAAGTCTGAGAACCAGATGGCCCTGACCTCTCTGCAGTACAGGGGACCCTGAAGCCAGCTCCAGCTTTTCCTGGGACCTCAGACTGTGCTCCCCAACCCCCAGAGCAGTGTCCCACAGTGGCTTCCCATAGCTCAACACCCACCCAGCACCAGAGTGTGGTAAGAGCAGTCAAAACTCCCATGTCCAGCCTCCCTGAATGGCCCGAGCCCTGTGGCAGAAAGGACATGGGATCCCACTTAACCCTACAAAATATGGCAGTTTGAAACATTAGTACAAAAAAAACGAACTTTGTAATATTTTATCATAATACATAGATGGAATGTGTCTTTTCTGTAGTCTTCCAAGATCATCAGAAAAATATTAAAATGTAAATAGGTTTATTCGCACAAATATAAAATGTGACACTTAAGTAAAAAAAAAAAAACCTCAAAGCAGTAGTGTTTTTTTCCTTTTTTCCCCCTCTGTCTAGACTGTTACATTTTTTCATATCTTTCTGAACAAATTTTGCTTTTTAATATTGAATTTCATTGTGATCTTGTAGTTATTCTTTTTGTAAAATAATTGGTTATTTTATTTATTTACATTTCAAATGTTGTCCCCTTCCAGGTCTCTCCTCTGCAAACCTCCATCCCTCCGTTTTACTTCTAAAAGGATGCTCCTTCATTCACCTATCCACTCCTGCCTCACCTTTCTAGCATCCCCATACACTGGAGCATCAAGCTCCACAGGAAGAAGGGACTCCTCTCCTATTGATATCTTCTTAATCATGGGCTCTTTTCCTTGTCCTCCATAGTGTTGAGATTACAGATGTGTGCCATCATGTCTTGTTTTGTACTTTTTATTTCAAGAGAAAAAATATGCCAGTGACTAAAGAGGTTCCCAGGACCCAACAGGGGTAACATTAGGTGAAAAACTCAACAAAGAGGAGATAGAACCTGTAGGCACCATATCCAGTAGATAGGCATAGCCCCCAGTTGAAGGATGGGGCCACCTACTCACCTCAAAAATATTAGTCCAGAATTCTTCCTGTCAAAAGGAAATGCAGGGACAAAGAGTAGAGCAGAAACAGAAGGAAAGGGACTGCCCCACCTAGGGATGCATCCAATCTGCTGACGCTAAACCCAGACAAGATTGCTGATGCCAAGAAGTACTTACTGACAGCAGCCCAGTATAGCTCTCCCCTGAGAGGCTCTGCCAGAGCCTGACCAATACAGATGTAGATATACATAGACAAACATTGGACATTGGACTGAGTGAAGGTATCCCAATGGGGAAGTTAGGGCAAGGACTGTAGGAACTGAACATGCTATTGACATGTAGCAACTTCATAGGAAGAACAACATTATCAACCAAGCAGCCCCCCCCAAAGCTCTCAGGAACTAAATCACCAACCAAAGAGTACATAACGGGTATCCATGACTCCAGCTGGATATGTAGCAGAGGATTGCCTTGTCCGGCATCACTGGGAGTGGAGGCTCTTGGTACTGTGGAGGCTTTATGATCCAGAATAGGGGAACACTAGGACTCTGAGGAATTAGTGGGTAGACAGTTGGGAGAGCACCCTCATAGAGGCAGACAGAAGGGAGGAGGGGATAGGGGGCTTGTGGAGGGGAAACTGGCAAGGGGGATAACATTTGAAAGGTAAATAAATAAAATAACCAATAAAAAATGAAAAAAATATTTTCTACTATTAGGATTATAAAAAGTAATGAATAGTGGTCGAGCTTTGGGTTTTTTTAAAAAGGTTTAAAGTTCGTAGTCAGTATTTTCTCACAATTCCCTTTGTAGGATAACTGAAAACGTATGACTTATTTTAAATTTTCAGTTATAGAATTACATTGTCACAATGAATTTAACTAATATTTTTCTCTCATAATTATTCTTATTCTTTTTTCACTAAAAGAGTACATTTCATATAATACTTAAAATATTTTTGACCATAAAGTCATTCTTTTTTCTTGATAATGTAGAAATCTTACTGTGTGATATTTATCTCTTATTTTTATTGTTTGGTAAAAAATGTCAAGCTCACTTCTTCTAAATCAAGTTGTAAAACAACACCATAACATCTTTCAGTAAGTAATTTAAATGGTAAAATTAATTTTACTGGTGAACTCTGCATATTGTGTTCCTTTTTATAAATGTGTATGCATATATGAAAGTATATATGCTAACCATTAGTTACACTTATCTCAAATATGAAATGCCACTTACTCTTTATGGTGGTTTGAATGAGAATGGTGTTCATAGGCTCATATATTTTAATATTTGTTCCCTAGAAAATGAAACTATTTTGAGAAGGATGGGAGGTATGGCCCTTTTGGAGATGTATCACTAGGAGTGGGTTCTGAAGTTTCAAGCACAGTCTCTCTCTCTCTCTCTCTCTCTCTCTCTCTCTCTCTCTCTCTCTCTCTCTCTCTCCTTTCTCAATCTCACTCTCACTCCTTCTCTCACTGTCTCTTCCTATTTGTGGATCAGATGTAAGCTGTCAGCTATTGCTTGGTCACTAAGCCTTTCTGCCTGATATTTAGCTCTTCACAATGATGACGGTCATGGACTTAACTGATCTTCAAAAACTGTAAGCAAGTGCTCAGTTAAATGTTTTTGGAAGTTTTCTTGGTAATGATGTCTCTTCATAGCAATATAAAGAGTAACCCAGAAACTCCCCCTGAAATATTTGTTCCATTGCAAAACTGCCTGTCCTTCTGGATGGGTTTCTGCACATTTGAATGTTAATAAGATGATATGCTTGTTGTCTTCCTAATCTCTCAGTTTATTTGACCAGAATTCACTATTATATTTTGAGAGAGTTTCTGATTATTCATTTCACCTAGGATGGTTAAATCAAAAGAAAGTGAAGACTACTATTATCATTACTAATTAGTTTACAGAATAATGGGTTTCTCTATGAAATTTTTAAACTTGGATGTCATCACACTTTTCTCATATCTGGCACTTACGGCCCTCTTCCACTCCTCCATGAACCCTTCCAAAATCTCCATTCTGTTTGAATACCTGTATTTTTATATACATATATTAAATTCAGATTCTACATGTGGTACGGGGAAATGTGGCCTGTGTTTATCTGATTGAAGCTTTCTCTATGAGATATTTCTTCTTTGCTTTAGGTATTCATAATGAGCATATCTTTATTTCGATGACTTTTAATGGTTTAAGGCTTAATGGGAACACCTTTGAAGTTCAGATGTAGATAAGTACACATCTAAGAAATGCATCAAGACATGCAAATAGTTAATAACTGGGATTTGGTAACCAATCAGGAAGCTTGTCTTTGAATAACATTGATTTTAGTTTTTAAAGAACTCTATCTGAATTCTACTCAGCCTCCTAATGACTAAGCTAAAGTTATTTTTAATTGATTAAGTTATTTATTTACTTTACATCCTGATAGAAGCTACTCCTCCTTCATCTCCTCCTAGTCTCTCCTTCTCACCTGTCCTTCCCCCACATCCACCCCTCCTCTCCTTCTCTTATGAAAGAGGTGGAATCCCATGTATATCAACCATCCTTGGTATATCAAGTTCCAGTAAGAGTAAGCATATCAACAGCCAACAGAGTTGAGCTTCCACCACAAACTCCATTCCAACATCTCCCTGTCCCCTTGAGGAGACTTGCTGGGTGCCAGGAACATCCAGCCTAGACCCCATCCCACCAATCGCTTACATGCTGCATCTACCCAGGGCACAGCCAGCAGATGTGAGCTTCAGTCTGTCATCTAAACTCCATTGGCAGGATCACTGTTCTGCCTACCATTCCAAGGAGGGTTTTAGGACACCAGAAACACTGAGTTCCACCTGGGGCATAGCCAGCAAAAGTGAGTTTATCTGAGCTCATTGTCAGACCTGCGTCTCTCCTCAAGGAACCCAGTCAATCTAACACCAGCCAACCACCGGAGCCCAGCTATTCTACCACAGCAAGCCTGGCAATCCTAACACAGCTAAAGCACAAGAAGATGACCTTAAATCCAATCTTATAAAGATGATAGAGACCTTTAAAGAGAAAATGAATGAATCCTTTAAAGAAATACAGAAAAAAATGCAACCAAACAGATAAAGTAAATAAATAAACTGTCTAAGACCTGAAAATACAAATACACATAATAAAGAAAAGACACACTAAGGAAATCCGGATGATCAAAAACCTAGAGAGGAGAAAAGGAGTTAAAGACACGAGCATCACCAACAGAATACAAGAGATGGAGAATCTAAAGCATAAAAGAAACAATAGAAGAAATCATTACATTAGGCAATTAAAATGTTAAATCTAAAAAGTTCCTACCAAAAGTTCTGAGATTTTATCAAAAAACTAAACCTAAAAAATAACAGGAAATGAACAAGACTCGCAGATCCAAGGTCCAGAAAGTATTTTCAACAAAATCATAAGCGAAAACATTCCCAGATATTAAGAAAGAAATACCTATACACATACCAAAAGTTCAAGAAGAAGGAAGACCAAAATGCAGATGCTTCAATCCTACTTAGAAGGGGTAACAAAATAATCACAGCAGGTAGGGGGAGAGAGGGACTCGGCAGGAAGAGAGGAGGGGGAGTTGAAAAGGGGGGAAGGATCCTGTGTAGGCAGAGATGGGGATGTACAAAGAGTCAGAAAATTGTGTAGTAGTAGGGGATGGGGCATTGGAGTTAGTAACTAGAAACACCCAGATGACAGGGATGCAAGAGATTCCTAGGACCCAACAAGGATTGCATTAGCCAACATTCCCAACAATGGGATATAGAACTGTAAAGACCATATCCAGTGGATAAGCACTGCCCCTGTTTGAGGGATGGGGCCACCCACTCATCTCCAAACTCTTAACCTTGAATTACTCCTATCTACAGGAAATATAGGGACAAAGTGTGGAGCAGAGATGGAAGGAAAGGTCATGCAGAGACTGCCCCACTTGGGCATCCATCCCATATGCAAACACCAAACCCAGACACAAATGCTTGCTGTCAGGAGCCAGATATAGCTGTCTCCTGAGAGGGTCTGCCAGAGCCTGACAAATACAGAGGGAATGCTGGCAGCTAACCATTAGATTGAGCACAGGATCCACAATGGAGGAATTAGAGAACAGACTGAAGGAGCTGAAGGGATTTGCAACCTCATAGGAAGAACAACAATATCAACCAACCAGACCCCACCCCACCCCACCCCCAGAGCTTCCAGGGACTAAGCCACCAATCAAAGAGTACACATGAGAGGGATGCATGGCTCCAGGTGCATGTGTAGCAGAGAATGGCCTTATTTGGCATCAATGGAAGGGGAAGCCCTTGGTCCTGTGGAGACTCAATGATCCAGTGTTCAGAAATGTTAGGGCTCTGAGAAATTAGTGGGTGGGTGGGGGAGCACCTTCATAGAGGCAGGGGGAGCTGGGGTAAGATAGGGAGTTTGCTATAAGAAATTGGGAAAGGGGACAACATTTGAAATGTAAATAAATAAAATAACCAAACAAATAAGTAAATAAATAAATAAATAAATAGAGAGATAAAAGTAGTTAAAGTCCAACAAACCAAAAATGGGTAGATAGCTGAACAGAATATTCTCAATTGAGAAATCTTGAATGGCTAAGAAGCACTTAATGAAATTCTTAATATCTTAAGTCATCAGGTAAATGCAAATCAAAACGACCATAAAATTAGGGTTAAGATTAAAAACTCAAGGTTCAACACATGCTGGTTAGGATGAGGAGAAAGGCAAAAATTCTTCCTTAATAGTGGGAATAAAAACTTTTTCAACCACTCTGGAATTCAATATGGTGGTCTCTCAGAAAACTGGAAATAGTTCTATATGAAGACCCAGCTATACTGCTCCTGGGCATATACCCAAAACACGGTCCACCACCCCACAAGGACATGTTTTCTACTATGTTCAAAGCATCTTTATTTGTAATAGCCAGAAACTGGAAACAAGCCAAATATCCTTCAACTGAAGAATGAAATAGAGTTGAGGATACAGAGTGAATGTATACAGAAAATGTGGTTCATTTTCACAATAGAATTCTACTCAGCTAATAAAAACCAGAACATCATGAATTTTGCAGATAAATGGATGGAACTAGAAAATATCATCCCGAATGATGTTATCCATACCTCAAAGGACAAACATGACAGAAGCCTAGGATAATTTTCTTTGAGAGGCTCTTCCCAAGGGGTCCAGGTTAGTTTTCTCTGTCAGTCTTTCTGTTAGATTCCCTTCCTCTTCAGCAACCTCAATCCTTCCCCAAAGTGTCCCATAAGTGTTTCCAACTCCCATTCATTTTTTGGCTATGGGTGTCAGATTCCTGATTTCCTGAAATATTCATGGTTTATTAGAGTACCTCATTAGATGATGCAAACCTATCAGATCATTCTCTCTTCCACATGGATGACCAGAGATCTTAGGAAGATTGCAAGATACAGACTGCATTTTTGGACTTAGTGCATTGATACAAGTGTGATTGCAGTGACTAAAGTCTGCTATGAAAGTTAGTAACAATAGAAACTCAGATCTACTGTGACTGAGAAATGGAGGGCCTGACTTTACTGCCTGACATGGGAAAAGCTAAGGAATTAATCATTTAGATTTGGTACAGAGATTGAATAAAATGTGATTCTAATTTATGTAACTAGTTACGTTAATACTTTACTTCATCCTATTTGTATGTTAATTATCCAGAGAACTTGACATGGGTCCCTTTAAGCCTGAAGGGTTTGTAAGTGAGTAAGAATGATGAAATCTGCTTTTCACTGCATTATTCCTAATGGTAGGAAAACTAACAGTTTTCTCTCCTGTGCCAGGAAGGAAATGAGTGTAAAACAAGCAACTTTAAGGCTTCATATACCAGAATAAAATTATTTTACAAACTATCAGAGAAATATAAATCGTAAGGAAAAATGACAAAAAACCCCACAGATTCTCAATTTTTTTTGTAGGTTTTTAGTGCTTGGTTTAGTGTACAAAACTGTAAAGATGAAGAGATGATTCCATGGAGAATGGTAACTATCCAAATATTAGAAACAGCATTTGGAGTCCCAACACTTACATAACAAGTTGAGTGTCTCAGCCATACTTGTAACCCCAGTTCCACAGGAGATGGAAACAGATGGACCACTGTGTCATGACAGCAGTAGTTTAGGCAGTAAATATTAGTCCCGGGATCATGGAGATACCCTACTCATAAGAATCAGTGCAGGAAAATATAAAAAATACCCTAAACCTTCTTCTGGTCTTTGAATAAGAAGAAAGGTACATCCACTCACATGCACAGGTGTGTATAACCATATAAATACATATATAAAAATACTTATACAAAAAGTTATTGATAGATATATTACAAATATGAATACAGATATAATATAAATATAGATATGAAATTCTATATATAAAACCATTTAACAATATTCATTAACTAAATGTATGAATAGAAAATAGGATTTATATTCACAATAGACTACAGAATTTCCACTAGACTAATGTAAATTATAGTGTAAAAATGAAACTAAAGAAAGATCAGATCTTCTGTTCCAGTAAACATAATATGATTTCTATTGAAAGCAAAGAAAATCATATTCAGAACTATTAATTATGTAGATATGTATGAATCAACTGCTAATGAGAACGAGATAGATATGGACTTTATTAATACTTGATAAATGTTCTGAAATGAAGTTTGGTTTACTCTTCAAAATGTCGTATTTATACTCAGTGACCTTTCCTAGGAAATTAAGTATCTGCAGTTAGAGAAGAAATATTTTTGTTAAACAGTTTCATGCTTGAGTAACTTTTCTCTATTTAAAATTCATTACTTTGTTCACTAAAATGACAAAAAAAGAACTATCTAAATGGTAGCAGACTAAAATATTCATTATGAGTTAGCCAATATTAGATACAAGACAATTAAGATGAAGTAAAATATGTTGAGGACTTTGGAGCTAAGCTATTTATATGTGCTCAGAAAGGAAATGATGACATTACATGCTAATATATTATTAATAATATAGTATATCTGCTATAAAAATAAAGTGGCTTTGTCTAAATGTATCATGAAAATTAATTTTAAATGATGTTACTCCCTTAGTTATTTACAAGAATAAACTTATATACAAACGTATTCAGGATGTTTGCAAGATGCCTGTGTTTATAAAGAATGTGTTTATACAAATTCCAAACATGATTTCAAACATAAATAAGGGAAGATTCAGAAGTTGTTGACAAAAGAGATGGCCTTTCACTGTATTGTATATGTCTCCTTCTTCCTTAGAACTCATAGGCTGTCTTGAGACTCCTCCTCTTATAGCAGTGTGGAAAGGTAAGAACAGATGCAGAAATGTGTGAGCTTACTTTCAAGCTTGTGCTTACTTTGTACATGACCAATAACCCACCTGTTATAGAAAGTCACAGACCATGCTAAAGTCAGAATGGAAAAGCAACGTGAAATAAGAAGGCAGATGGAATCAAAGGAAAAGATGCAAATTGGAGACAAAATGCACTAGAGGCCAGGCACAGCTGCTATGTCTGCCCTATTCCTTGCAAAACATTGTAACCTCAATTTCTGCTTATCTACTTGTATCTACGTCAAGAGTATAGCTACTGAATGACTAATCTGTAGATTCAAATGGAAGATTATCTTAATTTGGAAATACCTAAACTACAAGCACATGGAATAAGTCCCAAAATTCAATCAATGTTAGAAAAAGAGTTGTTGTTTGAAACAGAAGAAGCTAGGGTACATGATAGTGTTGCTCCATTTGTAGGGGTCATCTATTTGCAAGGAATGATATCCTAGACTGAAATAGTTTGCAACAGCAAAGAGTGCTTATTGGACAGAGGACCTTCATGCAGGGATCTACCATACATCAGGATGGAAGACAGGTGTGGACTTTGCAGGGTCAATTTAAAGCCTGTTAGGGTAGGAGTAGGTGACTTTTGCCTTTCTCTCCCTTGATTGAATATCTCTATACTAGTAGTATAGAGCACCTTTGTGACTGATTAAGGCTCTGGGAGATTTGGGGGATTCAAGCTAGGTGGTAGGGCCACTTCTACAGCTCCTGATTGGCTGCCATTGAGGTTGGCTCAGGTTAGGTGGTGGCGCAGCTTCCCAATTAGCTGCCCTTGAAAAGTCTTTTTTTTTTTTTTCTGGAATTGACTTGTTTTGGACTTCTCAAGTTCTGGGAAACAGAAAATTAGGCCTAGTCTCCCAAACTGTAAGTTCACAGCCTGTCATGGAGTCAGTCTGGCTAACTCAGTCCACTCACATTGAAATGTTTTATATTTCTATGCATTTAGTTTCCATTCTCTTAGACTAGAAATAGTGCCTACAACTGGTTGTAGCTAAGTTTACTGACTACTAGTACTTCCATTAAATATTGAATACCACAGCTTTTATTAGGTTTATTGAATTTAGATAGTGCTATTCTCTCTATCAGGCTCTTTGAATGTTTGTGGAAATTATTTTGAGAAATATCAACTTTGAACAACTTCAACCCTGTTCAAAAGCAGAAAGAAGGGATAAAGGGCAAATTTATTTTAGCATGGAAAGTTCCTGTGAGTTGTTCTCTCAGGTCAGTAATGCTGTATTTCATACTCACAGTTTCATTGCCTTTAAGAGAACTCATATCATTGCATTCTTCTTAATTTTAGAACATACATATTTATAATTATTTACAACAGTTTCTATAACTTCCACTCTGCTTCTGGGGTCATGGCCAATTGCTAAACATCTCAGTTCCAATTTACTCTGTTACAAATAGAGCAATCTATGGGTAATAAAATCTTCGTCATGGACAGAAGATAAAATGTGAAAGGCTCAGGCAGCAAGAACTTTAGGTACTCAAGCATAAGTTTCTGAGTTCCACACCCAGTATCTATAAAAAAAGAAAGAAAGAAACATCTTGGGTTTGAAGATTGTATTCCAAGGCTTTCCACAACTATTTCTTATTGGTCAGCAGACTAACTTAAACAGAAAGCTCATGTTTCAGTGGGAGGAACTCAGCAAAGAGAAATAAGAAGGAAGCCCAGTGACATCCATAAAGCTGAGAATCTCCATCTGCACACACAAATATGCACATACATATATAAACTAACACATACATTTCACTTATTGAGTAGTTAACATGAGACATTTATTTATTTATTTATTTATTTATTTATTTATTTATATCCTAAATACTGGTCCCTCCCTTCACTAATCTCTCACCCCTACTGCCCTCCCATTCTCCTCTGGGAGGGCAGGAACCCCCTGGGTATCTCCCTACCCTAGCATATCAAGTGTCTGCAAGAGTAGTTGAATCCTCTCCCATTGAGGGCAGGCAAGGAAGCCATGAAGACTGATCTGCCTGTCTGCAACACATGTGCCATTGGTGGCTCAGATTCTAAGAGCTCCCAGGGTTCCAGGTTTGTTGACCATTTATTTTAAAATTTCTATGGGGTCAAGAATCTGGAAAGTCATCAAATTTTTCCTAATCAATTACTGTTCATGTAATACAATTAATGTATACATCTGGTTGCAAATGAAATTCTGTTTGAAAACTATTTTTAGTGTTTTTAAAAACAGGTATATGCAAAATTGAAAGGAGAGAATTATCTGTTTTTGAAAAGTAACTTATATCATGAACTCGTCAATTTTAAGTATAAAACTCATAATCTTAAGCAAACCTAGCAACCTAAGAAACATCTTGAGAGGACTGAGTTAGGCAGGGCTAGGCTGACTCCTTGACAGGTTGTGAACTGTGAGTTTGGGAGATTAGGCCTAACAATCTCTCTTTCTACTCCTCCAGATACAATTTCTCTTGTCTCACCTCAAGATAGGTAGCAGAAAACTTGCTGAGTTCTTCCCTTACTCTCTCTCATCCCCAAAGGATTACAAAGATTTTCTCCTCCAACCTTCTTATACCCAACTCATCACAGTACACCAGCCTCCAATAACAGAAAACAATTACTGTGAAAACTCTTGCAGAGCAGGGCCAGGAAAACAGGCAACACAGAGAATTCACTGAAAAAGAATGTAAAACATAACCAAACTTATAAGAAACAATGAAAGCAGTGCTAATAGAAAAATCCACAGCACTAAGAGCCTTTGTAAAGACAATAGGGAGATCTAGTTTTGACTTAACAGCACACTTGAAAGTCCTAGAGTAAAATAAGTGAGCTCACCCAAGAGAAAGAGATGGCAGTAACTAATCAAACTAAAGGCTGAAACCAATAAAATAGAAACAAAGAGGAACAATATAAAGAATCAATGGAACAAAGAGTTGTGGTTCTGTGAGAGTATCAACAAGATAGACAAATGCTTATTCAAGCTAGCTTAAAGACACAGAGAGAATATCCAAATTAACAATATCAGAAATGAAAAGGAGGGCATAACAACTGACATAGAAGAAATCCCCCCAAAACATTAGCACATATTTTAAAAACATATACGGGAGAAACAGAGGAGAAGCTACAATCAAAATATAATGTATGAGAAAAGAATATTTTCAGTAAGTTAAAAAAAATAAAAAAAGGGACAATATAAGCCAATCTAGTTTTATTATTTTTATTTTATTATATTATTTAGGTCAAGATTACTTTATTGTCCAAATAAAACAACCTAATCGCTTTCAAAACCAATTTCAACTCCATCTTTGAATCTTTGAATTATGCAGAAGAACAAGTGAACTTTTAAAAAATTAAAAAAAAATACTTAACAGATGTATGACAATAATATTCCATATAGTTTCTACCCACCAGATTTCCTAATGACCTTCATTTTCCCCCACACTAATCATGCTGTTTTAGAAATTTCTAGCACTCTAACATCCAAACTACCCACACATTTCATAAAGTACATTTTAATTTGGCATCACAGTCTTAAAGTGAATACATATATCTGAGCTTCGTGTCAGAGGGATAATGAACATAATGGAGACAATTCAATGGTCTGGTGACTCGCTGGATACATATTTTTAGAATAATCACATTATTCCAGTAAGATCTCTATTTACAGTTAATAGCATTTCCACTCTCTTTCCCTTGTGACTATCTTTTTTCTCTATAAATGGGTCATTTTAGGAAACAATATAAATAGAAATATAATATGGGTTCTTTAGCATCCAATTTCTTTCACTTGAAACTGTTATTTTGTTGTTTCTGTCTCTATCTCTGCCCTCAGTTTCTGCCTCTCCTCTCCCTCTCCCTCTCCCCTTCTCTCCCTCCCTCCTTCCCTGCCCCCTCTCTCTCTCCCACTCTTTCTCTCTGTCTCTTTTTCCCCTCTCCCTCCCCCTGTGTGTGTGTGTTTGTGTGTGTGTGTGTGTGATATAAATGTGTTGTGACACTCATGTGGAAGCTAAACAAAATTTGTTTTTATCCTTCTCCTTTAAATTTCATTCAGGGGTTGAAATGATGTCATCAAGTTTGCATGTGGGTAGCTGGCCCCTTTACCCTCTTCAGTTATCTCTCAGGCTGTGGTTGACATATGATACTGATAAGCTTTGAATATGCCTAGCATTACGCACCACGTACTTTTCATTTTGTGATTATTTCTTTCTATCTATTCTACATATATTTTCTCTAAAATTTTCTGGGCCATAAAATTTTGCTTGTGTAATTTGGGAATATATTTTTTTCATCTACATTAAGAGACTCCTTTAGAAAAATATTTCCAGTGCCATGCAACGTTGAGTTCCTTTTGGGGATGGAACCATTGCTAACGTGTTCTAATTTTGTCTATTGTAATTATTTATCTTTTTTTATGTTGAATGAAGATAGTTCTGCTTGCTTTATTGTTGGGAGCCGCGGCAGGTGCTGGCAAAGTCCGCCATCGCTAGGTGGCGCTGTCAGCCATAATTCTTCCTAGTAAACAAATAAAGTGCGCATGTGCCATGTAAAGCCCGCCAAAGCTAAGCCCATCCCACGGCGTTTGGCGCGCTACGAGTTTGCGGCCAATCAGAGATGATTACGCCGCTCTAGGGTATATAAGGGCTTTTCCCAGGGCTGGGAGTCGTCTTCTACCACCATTTTGGTTTATGGGAATAAACGTGTTTCTACGGAAGGATTCTGGTGTGTGTGTGTGTGTGTGCGTGTGTGTGTATGTTTTTTGCCGGCAAGACCACTACACGCGCACCCCGCACACTTTATTCCTAAGAGATATTTTATGACTTCTTGTATTAAATTTAATTTCCTCAGATTTATATAAATAATTGTTACATACTTTTATTTTCCAGTTTTTGCTTAGTTTTTGAAAGTTTGCTTCAATATTTCTAACACATAACTCAGTTTATGTGATGATTGATTAGTGACAATTAGGCTAGGTACATGTTCCTATATGATATGAATAGTTTGAAAATTCTTACATCTTAATGATAAAAGTAAATAAATAAAATATAGGATATATCTAAATTGTAAGATACTGAAACATTTCCTAGAGAGAACTGAACAACACTGGTCATGTTCCTGCATACTGAAATTGAAGAAAGGGGATTAAAAATAACCTACCCAGCCCAACTCGAGATCCATCTCAAGGCTCCAAGGCCGGATGCTATTACTGATGCTATGGTTTGCCTACAGACAGGAGCCTAGCACGGCTGCCCTCCAAGAGGCCCAACAAGCTGCTCAAAGAGTCAGTATTCAGAGTAAGTATATTCAAATACTTACACCCAAACAATGGACAGAATCTGGGGACCCCTGTGTTTGACATAGGGAAAAGCTGGAAGAAGCTGAGGAAGAGGGCCACCCCATAGGAAGACCAGCAGTCTCAACAAACCTGGAGCCCCGACATCTCTTAGACACTGAGCCACCAACCAGACAGCATACACCAGCTGATATGAGGACCCCCAGCATCTATACAGCAGAAGACTATGGGGTCTGGCTCCAGTGAGAGAAGATGCACCTAACCCTCGAGAGACCTGAGGCCCCAGGGAGTGGAGAGGTCTAATCAGATGGGGGTGAGGGAGTGGGGACATCCTCTTGGAGACAGGGGGAGGCGGTTTGGGACGAGGAAGAGTCAGAGGGCAGAGTGGGATAGTGATAAAGACTGGAATGTAAAAGAAGATTAAAGAATAAAAAAAAGAAAAATGTTGCCTCATTATATACTCAACTCTTTAGTTTTTAGTGGGTGTGAGTGGTTGAAAGGAGTTTACAATGCACATGGAATACACAGAAACTACATGCTTCTGTTTGAAATGTCCTTCAGGTGTTAAGAAAAATAACTTTTTTTTACATTAATTGGTACTTGCAACCAAGTTACACTTTCTGAGAGAGAGCTTTGTAGATATGTAAGAAAGTAAAATCAATCAGCTATGCTTAAGGCTCCACCGTCCAAGATCTCTAAAATATGGAAACGCATAGTGAATATTTAAAGTACAGAAGAGCCAAGTTTCAAAATTCCCTGTGTAGGGAAATTATCGATTTTTATGCCTGACTTTGTAGTCTGCAGAACTGGTGATGCTATTGATGAAAAATAAGAAATTAATAAATTGAAGTTCAGAATATCAATATCTTCCTTCCAATCCAACATTTATATGGATCATTGTGGAAACATGTTTCTTACTGCATCAATTTGCCTTGAGAATTTACCACTCAGTCTCCAGGCACATGTGGGGAAAATTTACTTATAACATCTACCCCTGTCTACTTTGTTTCACATATGATTTCCACTTTCTATAAATAAATATTAATTGAATAAAGAATCAATATAAATTATATATACATACATATATACATGCATATATATAATATATATGTACATACATACATACATATATATGTATGCATATACACACACACACATATATATGTATATGTATATATATATATATACATATACATATATATATATATATTTGCCCTGTTTTGACTTTGAAGTAGTGTGGTTTTTTTCAAGTGAATATTTTGTTATTGTGATGCTGCCATCACTCTGTATTATTACTCCACTAATTTGACCAACTGAACATTTATTAACCAAGTCAGAATTTTCTGATCAATGACTTTTAGTCACATAAAAATGTTTCACGTTTTCCTGCTTATTTCATCTCACTTAAAGGTGATTTTGATGGAAAGACACAGATGATAACAGTCAGATGAAAGCTAGAATCATTTGTGAGTTACAGCTTCAAAAGAAAATGCTGCCAGGCCTTTTTCAGAGTTTAGAGGGGCAAACGGGTTATGGAGGTAGTCTATTTGACAAACAGAATGGAAGTGGAAAAATTTCAAGGGTTCTTTGTGAATTAGATAATTTGAATAATTTTGGCCAGTCCAGTATTTTAATTTACTTCCTGATAATCAGGAATATGGGTAGGTAAATAAGGTAATCCCATTTCTGGGGTTGGGGGATGGAAGTAGGATAATCAGTACAGATTTGAATCCAGCTTTGGTTGCATATAGTTAGTTATAGAACAGCCTTAAGTACTGAGTTAATCCTTGTCGTGAAAAATCAATTTAAAGCAGTCGGTGAAAGTTTGAAGGAAGCTCGTTCTATCTACTGTGAAAAAATTACTTTAATGCTATCGAAAAGTGAACGATTATGTTTCAAATCATGGATAAGGGGTTCTGCCAAATCTTCCTCTCATATACTGAAAACGGAAACCTTCTCTTTCATAGAATTTTACATCACGTGTAAAGGATTCACAGGATGACGATCCTTCAAGGTCAACTACTCATGTTTTCACCTACAGACCCTGATAGAAACAGAAAGAAGTGGCGAGGATAGGAGAGAAGAGGACAGAAGGAAAGCGAAGGGGAGTGGAGGGGAAGAGAAGAAAGAAGAGGAGAGGCAAGGAGAGAAGATGAGAGGGAGAAGTGTTGAAGGGAGAGGTGGGGTGAGGCGTTGTGAGGGGAGGCAAAGCAAAGCAAAGTCAAGGAAGGGGAAGAGACAGATTGGAGAGGAGAGGTGGGGTGAGGAGGAGAGAGGAAAGGAGGAAAGGGGAGACTATAAAAGAGGTAAATGATGGAAGGATTCTACTCCTCTATGTCCCTTATCAAAAGTCATCATGTTCACATTTGTTTTTGAAAAGACCTCATCTTAGTAACAAACAAACCTTATAAAAGTCAACTTATATACAACTTATAATCATGAATATCTTAATTTTTTATTGAAAAATAGACTTTAAAAAAGAGTAACCTAATTTTAAAAAAAGTATCGGGTGGAAGTCATGAAGAATTCTCGGATAGCCTCTCTCTCCGCAGGATCACCCACATCACAACATCGCCCATGGAATCATGGTGCCTTTGTAGCAGCTCGTGAGTCAGCACAGACTCGTCATTGTCTTCCAAATCCGTGGCTGACTTTAGGTTTCACACTTGGACTTTATAATTTTTTAAAAAATGCATACTAAATTAGAACCACCACAGTAACATACTTTGTTGATTCACTGCCCCGAATTCCTGTGCGTTGGTTAATCACTGATGCCCTGTTCCTTCTGTCTATGTAATTCACTGATTATTTTAGTGTCTCCATAGTGTTTCCTTTTTCTTAGTCTCCTGTAGTTCAGCAACCTCACTGTATATTTTTACTAAGTTAATTATAACAATATGGACAACTGCCATTTGATTTAACCATAGGAGAAACATAAGATAATAAGACACACAATTAAAGGGAACAATAATGGTTGACAGAAGTTAAGTGGATAGGGATGTCTCCTTGCTATTCAAACCACACAGTTTCTATTAATTGGGGAGAGTATCTATAATCAGTCGCTGTATGACAATGTGTGTATAAGTTGCAATAGAGTATTTAACACTAAAAACTAAAACTTTAGAAATACAAGGAAGTTATTGAAAAATTTAAAAATTATTGGTGTGAATTAGTTGTAAAACTGAGATTTTCTGTGGCATTTGCTGATTTTGGGTATATCGTGTGCTTTGAGCCTAGTCACCCTCTCAATGACTCTGGCTTTTCCTTTGTCCTCTATCCCATTTTATCTGTCATTACACTCTCTGTTTCCCTTCATGTGGATTCATTTTACTTTCAAATTCCACGTATGGAAGAAGAAACATACAATTAGATTGTTATTGTATCGATCAGGGTTTATAGTTGGGATAAACTGATGATTAATTCTCTCTTCAGATAGTATATACAGCACTTTCCATCAATGTGAAAAATGTATCTTTTATTTTTACCATTATTTTCTTTAGTGTTTCTTTGTATTTCAGATACAGAGTGAACAATTTTAAGGTTATGTTTCCTAAGAGTTTGGTGGTAGATACATTTTCATCCATGATTGTGTATTATTTTTATGTTTTATTTGTTTAGTTTTTGAGACTGTAGCACAATCTCAAGAACTTTATTTTTGTTAATTAAACACTTAAACGTGAATAGAATCATGTCATTATCGGCTTCCCTTCTCTTCTTTCACCCTCTTCTGTGCTTGCTCACTTTTTTAATCGCTCTCAGAATGTTTCAGTTGCTTGTAGTTCTTTGTCTGTGGGCGGGACTTTCTGAGATTGGCCCTTTTTGTTTTCGCATGACTATTGGTTGTGTATTAATTCAGGTGTTGTTTAAGCAGTCCTATTGCTGGGGTATCATAGGCAAAGATCCCCTTTAATTTCTAGGAGGCACTGTCACACAGCAGATCTCCAGCTTTTGAGCAAGTTCTTTATAATTGGATATACACTAAAGCATGATTTTATGACATATATTTATGACTAAGATGGAGATACCTACTACATCAATTCTCTTATGTTTCCTTCCACCTGACTTATGTTTGAATAGTGGCTTCTGAAAGTATGTACAACATTTTATCTAATTCAAAAACTTGAGTTTGATAGTCAACTATGTATTTGATAGCTTTTTTTAAAAGTTCATTTTATTGTTTGAAACTAACATGTTTAAATTTACAAAAATATTTAAGCTGGGGTACTTTTAAAACTCAAGGTGGTAAGTGGCACTCAAATTTTATTCTGAGAAAGCAAACCCTTAAAAGTTCTGAAGGAATGCTAGAGTGCATTAACTTTACAGTTGTCATATTTGATATAATCTACATACAGTCCGTGTATTACAGTCTCACATTGGTCACCATGAATTTTATACTGGGAAAGGTAGTACAAAGCTAGGGTTTAAAGCTGTACCTTGCATTGCTTGTTATGTTCAGGTAAACCGTTTGATGATAGTCAGGATACAAATCACAAAACAATTAATCATTGAGATATCTGTGTTATGATCAGGTTTAATAAATGACCACTGATTTTCTTCTATCATTATTTTTGTGTTAATATGATCTTGTGACAAACTATAGTTTATTGGACAGTATAGTGAAAGCTTCTATGGCTGTCTAAAAATGAAGAAAGTAATCTTCACAAGCAAATCCACTCCAATTCTCTCTCCAGTAAAGTTCTAAAAATAAACACGATCATAAGCAATATTGTACAGACTAAGTAGGTTGTAAATATGTGTTTAAGAATACATATGAATATACAGATAGTAATATACAAAAGAGGCAGTGAATTTGAAAGAGGGCAAGGAGTAGTATGTAGGAGGGAGGAAACAGAAGAGTGTAATGCTGCAATTACATTATAATCTCAAAAGATATATGATATAATTTTAAAATCACGCATGTAACACAGATGGTCAGTGAAATGTTTCATTTTAATGCTATAATAAAATTGATATAGCAAGTTAAAATTTTTATATAACTTTGTTGGATGTGCATTTGTTATTTTTTTAATACTTTCTAAATGTGTATTTGTAAATGGAAAATGTCACTTGTTTTCTTCTGATGTCAGTCACTGTCCTTGCTAATATTTTAGAACTGGTTTATAGTACTATAGGGATGACTGTCATATATAATAAAAATAAAAAATACATCTTAAAATTATTGAAAACACATTGAAACCCATATCATTCTACTTGTATAATTCTACTTACAAGAATGTACACAGTAATATAGAACTGTGAATGATTTTTAAAATAAATAAAACAATTGTTTCTAACAAGAGGAGGAACATATTTAAATGAAATTAATATAATAATAATTTCAGTTTAAAGTATTTGTTGCAGTCACTTTTATAATACTCATATGAACAGAGACAGGTATCTGATTTATTCTAATAAGTTTGCCATAAATTTTACTTCACAAAATGTTTTACAAAGTATGAGTATCATACATCTTACAATACCAAAATTAGATTTACTTAGAAAATTTTAATAATTTTATGGCAATTTAACTGTTTTTCAGACTTGTCTATATTATAGATAGTCAATAAGGTTTTACCATTACTTTAATAGCCTGTTATTAAAGTAGATATGCTTTTCAATTACTCATAATGAGCAATAGCATAATTAAAATGTGGCTAATTATAAGTAGAATGCTTGAATTAAAACATTTCTCCATATTCCAAAGTCAATGAATGCATTCACATGATAAATTAAGAGATTATTCTAGAGAATATTATAGTTAGCAATTATAACTCTACCTCCAGTTATATTTTGTAGATATCCTTGAAGCAGCTACAAATCCTCATTGACTTGATTGAAAAGGTTCCAGAGTACTTTATTTTATAATTGGTCACAGTTCAGATTGAATGCATTTGTTTAAGCAACAATATGATATGAATTACATATACAGTTATTTGATTAAATACAACGCATAATTATGAATTAATAGAATATTTTAAAACAAATATATACTCAAATTAATAAAACATTAATGCCTGCTGTGAAATACTACTCCACAGAACATAACTGATAAGTAAATATGGGTCAGATCTTTCTGTTTGGGGATAGAAATTGTGGAAGAAATATAAACATTAAATAATTGTTCATTTTCGGAGTGGTCATGTTATTCATTTATATTTTATGACACTACAAGTAGCTTTGCTAATATTCATATGTTACTTATTATCTGCTGGATAAGTAAACAATACATTCTCTAGAAAACAAATTGACTTAAAGCAGCAGTTGTCAACCTGTGCGTTGGGACTCCTTTAGGAGTCAATGACCCTTTCATAGTGATGGCCTAACACAGACTGAAAACACAAATATTTATATTAAGTTTCAAAATAGTAGCAAAATTATATTAATGAAGTAGATCATTTTATGGTTGAGCGTTACTACAACATAAGGGATTGTAATAAAAGGACATGCATAGCACTAGAAAGGTTGAAAAATATTGCTTTAAAGTATATTAATACGTTATTCTTCAAGATACACAACTGGATTAGGTTGTAATACAAAGCATGCTATATAGAGTACAAGAAAACAGAATACACAGAAAGCAAGTACTATCAATGTGGATAGGCACTGATGAGAACTTTTGAAGAATAAAAGAGTTGCTACTAGTATGAAAATACTCATAGATCAACCATGTATAGAAAAGTGCACACACCTGTAATCATAGCACATGGCAAGTGACAGCAGAAGATAAGGAGTTTAATGCTCGCTTTGGCTGCATGGAAAGATTGAGAACCACATATGTTTCATGGAATCTATCTCAAAAGTATAAGCAAAACCAAAATCATACGTTGTATTTCAATTCTTTTCCATTGAAAACCCATGTGTTTTTAATTAATCATTTCATTTGTTGACATCTCAAATGATATCCCACTTCCCCGTTTCCCCTCCACCAGATCCCCATCCCACATCAGCCCTCCTCCCACCACTTGGCCTGTTTAAGGGTGCTCCCCCACCCACCCATTCTCTCTCTCCCCACTGCCCCAGAATCCCCCTACTCTGGTGAACCAAACCTCCCTAGGACCAAGGGCCTCCTCTCCCATTGCTGTCAGACAAGGCCATCCTCTGCTACATCTGTATGTGGAGCCATTGGGAGGTCTGGCCAGCAACTGACCGATGCAGATGTGGAGGCTTGGAGCCAATCATGTATCCTTTTTGATGAGCTTAATACTCAAAATTATGACTCCATTGGAGGAAGGAGAGATTGTTTGCTACCTCAATTGCTTAAATTTGTTACTTTAATTTGCTACCTCAATTAGTTAAAATATAATCTATGTAATAATTAAAAAATAGCCAAATGAAATTTGTAATTAATAGATATTAAATATACTCAATTAAGAGTACTAATAATTCCATACTATTTTAAAACATTGTTAATTTTTGTGATTAACTTGTTCTTCCAGTTGTTTTTATCCTTTAGATTGACATTAAATTTTAATTAAATAAAAATCAATCTATTTGACTTTATATTCTTTATGCATATCATTTGCATAAACTACTTTATATCTGAACACCTTCTTATCATTTACAGGCCTTTTATCCTGTATTTTACAAACCTATTTTTCCATTATTTATATAAAGGCTAAAATGGTTACAATTTATTTGTAAATGATAAGCACATAAGGTTGAGTTTGGATAGAAACAATTTGTTAAGTTATATGTGAATGTGAGTGAAAATTCTTATAACGGAAAACATTTGTAAGTTTTAACTTAGTCTGACATTTTTCTCCCCAAAATAGAACAATATGCTGTTTAATATGCATTTCTTCTTCTAAGCCTGTGTCTCCTAATTACAACATATGTACAACTCTGGTATTTTGGAAGTTTAGCAAATAGTTGTCTCATATAAAAGTACTAATCACATACTAAAATAAAAGAGGCACATGTACAAATGATACATGTAATCAATGTGTCCCATTAACTTGAGAAAGAATAAGCCTTCTTAAGGTATTATATGTAATAAAATATTCTGTCTTTATCTGTATTTGCTGACTCAAAGAGTACTGTAAGCTGGAAGCATGCTGCAACTAAGGATTTTCCTCATGTTTATAAAGAAAGGAGTGTTCACTACCAAGGTGATCACTAATGAGTTTCCTGTTGGGGAGTTCTATGGCTTGCAAGAAATTCCCTTTGACTCCACTGTCATATAGTAGAGAGGAGGGAGGCTGAGAGTGTATGAGTGCACTCGAGAGCATGTCTGAGACTGAAGATGAGCATCGTATTAGCTTTGGCACTAATTCTGTTTACAGAATTCCACTCCATTACTTTGAAACCTCTAAAAGACTGTGCTTATAAATACCACTACTTCCTGTGCTAGAAACACATTGCATGATTTGAGATGAAACAAGCAGTTAGTCCATAGCATTATCCAATAAAATTTGGATGGACATGAATGATTAAACCAATACAAGTGAGCCTAAGCCATGGAAGCATGAACCAGTGTTCCGTGCTTGGAAGTCTATAAAAGCCAAGGCAATGTTTTTGAACAGGGGAAAACACCTGATTGAAAATCTAGCAAACCAAGGAAAATGGAAGTACACAAAAGCTTAAGGTTTGCAGGCATACTGATTTATAAGAAAGCATAAGGGCAAGTTCATCTGACAGTTGGGCACCAAGATATTCGCGTATTCCAGGGTGCCTGTAAATTTTGAATGGTGTGTTTTTCTAAAACAAAGATGGCTTTTACTTGTAGGTCACCAGGTATTCTGATTTTTATGTTAAGAATAATTACCAACTAGAAAATTGTTCAACTCATTACATCAGTCAATCATTGAACCAGAAAGGCATTTCCTTCTTATCAAAAGAGAGGAACACTTTGGAAAATTGTTACCTGGGATGATATAAAAGAAGAATGCTGTCTTCTGTGAGAGCTGTCGTCTAAACCATGCTCAATGAGAACCCGATATTGTGCTACCTCAATGTACGTTTTCCAAAAATTATTTTTTAACAATCAATCCTACTTGGAGCTAGAAGATTTTCTGAATTATTTCTTTAAAAACAAACAGGGATCACTATTACCAAATATCATCCAGTAATGTGAGTTTGGTAGAAGCTTTAAGAACACTTCTGAGAAGAATTTGTATGAAATGCTTTAAAATGATATATAGTACTTCAAAGATAAATTTGACATATATTTTCACAATAATTTCTCCAACAAATAGATGTATTGGAAAATACATCCTAAATTGTATTGAATAAACAAGTTGAATATTTCACAATTTTTTCTTGTTCTCTAGCTGAGAATGGATGTCAAGAAGCAATATGAACATTGATAATTAAATCAATAAGAACATATAGAGGGTTAATTAAACCTTCAGTGAAGAATATTCCAATCTTGACCATTACCCAGTAATGCTCCCATTCAGAGATTTTGGAAAATGAACTCACTGTTTGCTCACCTAGGATCCTAATGGCTGAGGGTAATGTGCCAACCATGAAGGGGAGTGAATATACCCAGTAAAACTCCATTTGAGGAGACTAATTTTTTCCTTTGCAAATGAGTATCAATTCCAAATAGCTACTTCATTATGAATAGAAACTGAGATCCACTTATCCTTCTCAGTACTGTTACCCCACCTGTCTTAAAGCTGTGCAGACCCTCTACATGTTGCCATACTCTCTGTCAGTTCATAGGTGGATCAATATTGTTATATCAGGGAGATACTGTTTCCATCACCTCTGGCATGTATAGTCTGTTTGTCTTCTCTTCTGTATTGGTCCCTGTCATACATCGTGAGGTTGAATAGCAAAAGTATTTTCTCTTTGTTGTAACTCTTTATTTTTTCCTTCCCTTCTTTGCAATTGGTTACTTTATTTCCTACTGAAGTAAATGATTTTAGATCATGCTCAAAGTAATAGAAATGTCTTCTTTGGTCTAATGAGTAGAGAAATTTTTCTAATAGAATTGTCAGGTGGGCAAGGGGAGAGGGCAAGAGATATGACTCAGCGGTTAAGAGCACTGTTCTTCCATAGGAGCTTGGTTCAATTCTCAGCATCTACATGACAGTCAAAACTGTCCTTAACACCAGTTCCATGGCTTATAATACACCCACATATACACAGCAAGACACAAATGAAGATAAAATAAGATTATTAAGTAAAAAAACCTGCCAGTCACTGTTGCTAAGGAACTTCATAAAACACAGTATTGCTTGTATTCAAAACTGTGGGTTAAATGAAATATCACAGAACACTTACAAATCAAAATTAGTAATTCCAAACTTTAGCCACAACAAGCATTGCCTTTGGAGCCTTCAATAGGACTTATTTTGTTCATAAAAGTAGATAGAAACTAAATAAAACTATCAATTTATTTTTATTTTACATAATAGCACATTTTGTCATAGTTTTGCTAATAAAATCCATGTTTTCCATTTTAATAGATATAAAATATTACTTTCAAAACCTCATTTTAAATTTCTGCCACCTTAGTTATAGAATCAATATTCAATTATGGCTCATGGATTTTTTGACTCTTTTAGTTGAGGAGAACTGTAAGAATTCATTTATGAATCACATATCTTTTTTATTTTAGGTATGTTTAATATGCAATGAGTGTGTCAAACCAAATTAGAGGAAACTATACAACTCATATTTCTCCCTAACAATCAATTTTTAGTCTAACATTACTTTAAGTGTATAATATTCAAAATATTGAATACCCTTTCCATACTGATTGAAAATGTTCTCACTCTTGGACGTTATCAAAAAGGCAATCAAGCTGTGAAATTAATGACCACTAAGAAAACATATAATAGGATATGAAGATCAGATCAATTTATGTTATATTTTAGAATAATTTTTAGGTAAATATATTTTAGAAATCTGTAAACCTTTAGACTAATGGAGGCTGAGAAAGTGCCCACTCTGTTTGTATCAAAACATATATTTGTTGCCAAAACAATGGAAGTAACATGCGGATAGCAACTGGTAGGCTTCAGTTCATAGTCATAGTTTATTTGTCCTGTTCTTAACATTTTCAGCCAACAAATTACTAGATATTCAGCTGTTACACCAGGCTTCAACGGAGGGACTCTGAGTTCCATGGACAGTTTGGTAATGCTGTAAGTTATTTTGACATCAATTCATATTGTCCTTTACAATGGATGTAAGAGACAGTTTTCCAAATTTTAGTAGCTAGGCCCAGATAAGGCTTACGTCATTTAGTCTTACTTCACCATCATCATTTCATGATACTAAAAACTGCACGCATTTTGAGTGAAACAAAAAAAAAAATTAAGAAAGCCAACTAAAGGGCTGTTACTTTTGACAGTGAAACTATGTGATACTTAACTTTGAGTGTTGTAATGCTTTGGATTATAATGTCCCATCACATAGGTTCAAATACTTTAAAAAATTGGTCTACTGTTGCTGGGGCTATTTGGGACCAGTTAGGAAACATAGTCTTACTGGAAGAAATGGATCTCTTGGGAGAGGATGGCTTTGGGAGCTGAAGTCTTAGCTAATGTCACTTCAAGTTTATGTGCCTGTTTGATGCTTATACTTGAAGATATAAGGGGCAGCTTCCTGTTCCTCCTGTCCTGCTTGTTACTTGTGCCACCCCTCCACGCCAAGACTGAAGCATGTCTTTCTGGAAGCATTAGCCGGAATAAACTCTTTCCTCAAAATGTTGTTTTTTTAAATAGGGTTTTATGAAAAACAATGGACTAGTAACTAATGCAAGGCCCAATTTTAGGGGGCTTAGAAATATGGACACACGCCGGGCGGTGGTGGCGCACGACTTTAATCCCAACACTTGGGAGGCAGAGGCAGGCGGATTTCTGAGTTCGAGGCCAGCATGGTCTACAGAGTGAGTTCCAGGACATCCAGGGCTATACAGAGAAACCCTGTCTCGAAAAACCAAAAAGAAATATGGACACACGACACACGACAGGCCCAAATTGGGAACCAGCTCAAAGGGAGGCCCCAAGACAGGACATTATCACTGATACTATGGTATCAGACAGGAGCCTAGCATGGCAGCCCTCTGAGACACCCAACAAAAAACTGAAAGACTCAGGTGCAGATAATGACACCCAACCAATGGACAGAAGCCGGGGACCTCTGTGGTTGAATTAGAGAAAAGCTGGAAAATGCTGAGAAGGAACGCGAATACATAGGAAGATCAGCAGTTTCAACCATCCTGGACCCCCAAGATCTCTTAGACACTGAGCCACCAACCAGGCAGCATACACCAGCTGATATGAGGGTCCCGTGACATACACAGAGGACTACCTGATCTGGCCTCAGTGAGGAAAGGTGCACCTAACCCTGGAGAGACTTGAGGCCCCAGGGAGTGTGGAGGTCTGGTGGGGTAGGGGTGGGTGTGTGGCAACATCCTCTTGGAGACAGAGGAGGAGGTATGAGATGCTGATCAGAGGGCAGACCAGGCAGGGAATAACGACTGGACTGTAAAAATGATTGAAATAATAATAATAATAATAATAATAATAATAATAAATAGAAAAGTGGATATTATGAAACGACATAGTTGATTGTATCTATGCACTTGTTTCCACAGAGGGCAAGGGTTGGAAACTACCTCTCTGTGTGTGGATGACGTCATCCAATATGATATGAACCTAGATAGAGCAAAGTGATAATTGCTAATCCACCCATTTCATCTGTGTCTCCATGCTGTCAATGGTTGATCAACTCAGGTACTTCATGCTCTGCCACCATTATGCTATACTGGACAGTGTCTCACAAATAATCAAGTTTGGTGAACTTACACAAAAAGCTTTGGAACCAGTCACCAAAGAAATAATTCCTACTTTCAGTTGTTTTTAGCAGCTGTTTTATTGGAGAAACAAAAGTGACTAACACAAATGTAACTCATCATTCTACCAGCAAAGCTGCCTTCCTATTTCAAACAATCAAAATAAATATTGCATTCTCTTTCCAAAAATTTTGAGCTTTCATGTGTGCCCAAGAGTATTAAAACTGATCAAAGACAATTGATTTTGCAGCATTTTCCTTCTCTGGAAAAGATCAAATAACTCTGAGCATCACCGTTATTGATTGCTACTCATTTGCAAATGTGATATCAATAATCTTATTTATAAGCATATAATTAATTTCATGACCCAATGAATATACAACTGAATGAACGTAGTTTAGGAAAATCACCATGTTTTATGTTGTCATGACTATACATTCGCTTTCATATTTTTTTCTTTTTTATTGTCAACAGGATAATATTTAGAATAGCAATTGAAGATATAAAGTAAATGTGACAAATGAATAAAGTGTCTCAGAGATGTTCCTGCAGTGTGATTGGTAGGTTTTATAAAATGTCAGCTCTTTTCTATAGTAAATATAATTCACACAGCAGGAAAAAGTGATTAGAATCAGATCACTGAGGGGTTAATGATAAAAAGCCATAGGCAAAGATGTTGGCTGTTCATTTGTAAAGGATCACAATGATGACAAATTTTGACATTCTTTTACATGCCACGAAACCCCACAGGCATGTTCAATCACACTCTGAGAGGCAGAGCAGTCTAATCATTTTTATATTAAACAATTCAAATTCTATGGACTGTGTTTGACTTACATTTCAAAAGACGTTAGGTTGAGCCATTTATTGCTTGCAATTTTAAGAGCATGTTTCATAAATTGGGTTGTAAGAAACATTAACAAGCACAGCTCTAATGAAACTTTCCAGAGTACAGAGATGGGGCTTAACAGAAAGGATAAACCAGAGATCAAATTGCAAAACTAAATTGCAAAAGCAAAATAAATAGATTTGGTATGCTGTTGAAAATAACAGTGCACATATTTGTTTTGAAAAAGTGGCATCTAATAACTATTAAAGGAGTTATCTAGATTTTTTTTTGGTTTCTTTCTCCTGCAGTTAATGAGATTGCAGAACTTAAAATCTTGCCAATGGCTAAGGGAAAATGAATGGAAAAGAAAATTATGGTTCTTTAGCATTTTTTTGGAGAATGCTATCTATTGCTTAATCAAATAAAATTGGATTACAAAGGAAAGTGGAAGGAAACAGAATCATCCCAGAGAGCTCTCTCAGGAAATTTGGAATGTGAGACAGAAGTGAGGTCAACAAAATAGTTCTCCCTTGTTAAATGTAAGCTTATCATAATACATGTAGTATCATGTAATACTAGTTAGTATAGAAAAATAATAATAAAAGACTGAATACTGTGTATGTCATTTAAGCATTATTCAGGTATAATTAATAACATTTAGATATTAGGTCAAGAAGTTTTAAAGTGTCCTTTTAAAGCTAATAATTAGTTTTTATTTATATCTTTTTAATTATTTTGTATTTATGTGTGTTATGTACATTCTGCTGTGCTGGTGTGGCAGAATATGACAACTTGAAGGACATGGTTTTTGTTCTTTCATCATATAGAGCATGCAGATTGAACATAGGTCATCACACTTGGCTGCACATGCCAGCATCCAGTGAGACAGCCCCAGAAAACTTTAATCTTAAATAGAATAACCAAGAAATGCCTTGGTTATATGGACATATGTACAATATTCTTAGATAATATTATTTTAATATATTGAAATTAGGAAAAAGAAACATTATTATTTTATCATTTTATTACTTTATTATTTTAAAAAATATTAATATATAAAAGGTGTCTGCTTTCATAATGGAAAACCTTGTAATTGGCCTTAACATCAGCATCAATAGGAGGTAATTCAAGCCTGACATTGAAAAGCTGGCAAACTACCTGGGTCTATTGAGGTTGTAGATTGTAGAGGAAAATATACTACTATTATTCATTCATGAAACAGAATTACTAATTGTGTTCTAAATACTTACATCTACTCCAACAGATAGCTGTACTTCCAGTTCTCACCAAATTAGCTGCTCGTCTCAACAAACAAAGACCGTTACAGAAAATCAAAACCGGTCAAAATTCCAACAAAAACAGATTAACACATACCTAACCTCAGTGGATGTATCTACAACTTCTGCACCTAAGGCTCAAGAAACACAGCAGGAGGAGAAAAGATTGTGAGACTTATGCTAGAAAATCTGTGAGATTGTGTTTCATAGAAGTAGTAGGTATTCTTCACCCATAATACACAAGCAATATAGCAGCCTAAACAAGAGCTGAACAGAAACAACACGAATAGACATGATTTCATGGAAGACAAATATCACAGGCTCCTACTCCTTCACAAAAACTAAAGACTAAAAGATGTTGAAAGTGCAGCAGTGTTCCTCCAGGGCAGAGAGAGAGAGAGAGAGAGAGAGAGAGAGAGAGAGAGAGAGAGAGAGAGAGAGAG
>NW_021604622.1:13847564-13872214 GCF_004785775.1 Grammomys surdaster
GAGAGAGAGAGAGAGAGAGAGAGAGAGAGAGAGAGAGAGAGAGAGAGGAGCTCCCTAGTTGGTTATGAAATGTCTGTCTGTCTGTCTGTCTGTCTATTTGTCTATCTACCTCCCTACCTATCTTCTTATCTATCTATCTATCTATCTATCTATCTATCTATCTATCTATCTATCTATCTCTATCATATATCTTCTATTTAGTCTATCATCTGTTTATCTATCTCTCTATTGTCTATCATCTAGAAGGGAAGCAAGAATTTGAGAAAGAAAGGGAATCTTGGAGGAGTTAAATGAAGGAATGGTAGAAATTAGGATCACAGAACATGCCGTAAACATATTATTCCTGATTGCATCCCCATTTCAACTTCTCCCCTCAGTCTCACCCTCACACCCCTCCTTCATTCTGCCATCTCCTTTTCCTCAGAGGAAGGGATGCCATCACCCACTCTGATAGATCAAGTTGAAGCAGGACTAAGTGCATCCTCTTCCACTGAGGCCAGACAAGGCAGTCCAGCTATGAGAAAGGAATCCAAAAGCAGGCAACAGAGTCAGAGACAGTCTCTGCTCTAATTTTTAGGAGACTCATGTGAAGAACAAACTACACTTCTCTTTAAGGAGCCTAAGGCAAGTCACTGCATGCTCTTTGGTTGTGGGCTCATTCTCTGTGAGCCTCCATGGGCCCAGGATATTTTATTCTCTAGGAATTTTTGTAATGTCCTTGATTCCTCTGGCTCCCTCAACCCTTTCTCTGACTCTTCCATAGGATTTCTAAGCTCTGCCTATTGTTAAGCTGTGAGTCTCTGCATCTGTTTAGCTCAGCTACTGGGTGAAGTCTCTCAGAAGGTAGTTATGCTAGACTGCTATCTGCAAGAATAGCAGAATGTCATTAATAGTTTCAGGTATTGTCTCTCTCCAGTGGGGTAGGTCTTGAGTTGAGCCAGTCATTGGTTGGCCATTCCCTATATCTCTGTCCAATCTTTTTTTTTTTGTTTGTTTAAACATGTTTATTACAACAGATACAATTGACATCTGACTAGCTTTGTTTCTCCTTTCCCCTCCCACAACCATGTTCGCTGGGCAACTTCCTTGTATTTGAGCAGTCAATGTACTTTCAGCACACTTGCCCAGCAGTACTTTTAAGTCCATTCTTACAGGGTGAAAATGGATTTCAATAATTTATATAAACGTGGGTTATGCTAGATCACTGCAACTTCCAGCTACTGTACATCGGAATGAGAAGGTTATAGAAAAGCGCCACAGCAACAGTGCCCTAAGAAAGGAAAGGGAGCACCTTTAAAAAAATGGATAAAATTAGGCCAAGGGACTTCAGAGGGAATGGAACATACAGGAAATGAAAACATTTCTTTGCAAAACAAATGGGGCAGCACTGCTCTCGATCAGGTGCAAGTGCTGCTCAGTTGTCTCATGATATTTGTACACTGCTCATAAGGTTCAAAATCGTATCCTCAGACACACATCACCTGGTGCTTGCACTGGACTTCTGAAAATGCAAGGTTTCTGAATGATAAATTAACCCCCCAAATTTTTTATTTTTTTAAAAGCTAATTTTGCAGACAGGTTTCCATGTAAAAGGCTAGGTATTTAGCCACCTCAGCATTGATTAGTTTCAGATGTCTAAGCTCTGTTACACATGGCTTCCCATGTCTTCACTCTGCAAAACGTATCTACAACGTGAAGATACATCTACAAGAAATCTACATTTCAAGGGTTTTACAAATCAATCTTGTATCTTTCCCCTGAATTGACTCTCACAGACCCCGTCCCCATGTCATTTCATTTGCCCAGCTTAACAGTCCATGGTCTACTTAAATGCAGCTCAAAGTGTTCTGACTGGGCAACAGATTTACAGCTCCTCTATGAGATCATGTGCAATTATTCACATCTTCAGACCATGAAGGAATTCTGATTTTTTAGCTTTTCGAGTTCCTTAATTTGTTGTCTCAAAAATAGTATCCTCTGTTCTCGCAAAGTTGCTTGAATTTCACATACTCGAACTAATAATCTCAAAATTTTTAACTCAGTACATATTTCTGACATGTGTACACTTCCCATATTATGGGCTTCTTCATGCAATCTTGATGCCTGTTTCTCTGCAAGGTCTGCAAGCCATCTTGAACATGTTTTATGAGATTATCATTGAAGTGTGCTGCTAGAGTAGGTGTTAATGAGCACTCAGGCCTAGCAGATGCATTCTGTGGTACAACAGTTGCAGTTGATGCGTTACTACTACAAGTATGATTTGGAGCAGGTGATGGACTTCTCTGGCTTAAGTGCTGAAGACTTCGTGGGGAGACAGGATCATGACCCTGCTGCTTGTCAGCAGTTACAGGCTGCTGTGCAGCCGAATGAGACACTGGTCCTTGCTTAACTACTGGAGTACTAACCTTTGGCTGTGATGAAACAGGTGGAGTACTAATCAGAGGTTTAATGGGGACTGACTGTGTTAGTTTGAGGTGTGCTTATTCTTGGAGACACATAGGATCTTGGAGATGAAGCATCAGACGTTAGAGACATTGGAGACTGATTAGATGGCTGGGCTTGTGTAGAAAGCTGGGCAGCTTGAGAAATCAGCTAGGTGATGTTGAAAGCAGATGGTCCAGCAGTAAGAAACTTGTGGATAATCGACTGCAGGGAAGCTTGTGTTACAGCTGCTGTAAGAACTTCATTTATTTTGGATATGTCCACATTAGAATTATTAAGCTGTAGCGTGGCTTGCAAAGCAGGAAGCAACTGTCTAAAAAGATTTGGGTCCTGAAGTAATGGAGGTATTGTTGACTGTGGAACTGGAGAAACAGGTACTGTTGAAGCAGATGTTGGAGGCGCAGATGTAGGGTTCAGGCCAGAGGCTGAAGATGTGGAAGGAGTTGTACAAGAATGTGAAACCGACTTGTCTCCTGGAGTAGATTTTCCACCATTGAACCCACTAGTTGTTGTTGCTTGCATCACCTCTCTTCTGTAATCCCTGTCTTTCGGGAAACTATTAACTGCCAGTTTATTTGCTTCTTTTTGTCTCTGTTCTCTTTCAAGCCACTCTTTTGGTTTCTCCCACTGTGAAACTTCTGCGTGACAATCATAGTAGTATTTCTTTCCAGATGAGCTAATGTGCTCAGACCAATCATCTGCAGAATCATAAGGTGCATCTGAAGTTTTGCTTGGATTATTGCTTGGATTAGAAGAATGTGAATTTGAACTATGAAGAGCACTGTGGTTATGTGAATTTTCTTATGGAGAGAAACTGGTCCCACCTTCCCTCTCTCTAACTCTCTGAGTGTGCACATTTTTGGCCTTATTGTGACCTATGCTGTGACTGTATTTGTTCTCAGGGCTATTAGATCTCCGCGACATTTTGTTTGGTGGTGAAGGATCTGCGGTGTCTCGCATCTTTTCATGTCTGTGATCACCACTACTGGGATGACTCTTTGACGAATACTTAAGTGCCTGGAAAGGCTGAGAGTACCCCCTCTGGTCGTGACAGCCATCACTGAGTCTCTGCTGTTTCCTTGCATACATTACCATCAATGCCCGGCTGTGTGTGTGTGTTGGGGAGGGGGGAGAGCAGCCGCGAGGTGAGTGGGGGGCAGCCCCGACACCAGTCTGTCCAATCTTTATCCCCAAACTTTTTGTAGACAGGAGAGCTTTTGTGTTGAAAGTTTTGAGTGTATCTTCCTCCCTCCACTGGAAGTCTCACCTATCTACAGGAAGTGACATTTTTAGCCTCCATATTCCCTGCTGGCAGAGGTGACAGCTAGGGTCACTCCTGTAGATTTGAGGAAGCCTCCTGTCCCAGAGTTGCCCTACACATTAATTTCTGTTTTTTCTCAGCCTTCCCCCTACCCACTCCTCACCCCCACCCTTGTCCCCAACCCATTCCTCTCTGACCTAGTTCCCTCCCTTTATCTACTTCAGATATCTATTTTATTTCTCCGTCTAAGTAAGATTCAAGCATCTTCCCTTGGCCCCTCCTTGTTACTTCAGGTCTGTGGATTGTATCCCGGTTTCCCTGTAATTATATTTAATAAAACATAAATAAATAACACTATTAATTCCAGCTTCATGAAGTGAAAGATGTACAGGTAGAAGTCTGCTCCTATAACCAGGTTTTTTTCTCAGTGACAGAAACTATGTTTATCTACATATTACCACCCTCATTTTCTTACAAAGAAACTTTGTCTAAGGAACCTTAATCAATGCTTTCCTGAAGCAAATGACATTTATACAGTGCTTTTCACGTAATCAAGCTTGCCCGTGTAACCAGCTAAAGATAATTTGTGGGTCAATGAGCTATAAGAAAAGGCTGGAAAGCCTGGTAGAAGAGCTCTAGAACCCTGGAACACTGGCCTGAAGAAGGCCACTGGGACGGAAGGTGCTTCGGGCTTTTCCCAGACATCTGGCTCTTTCAGCTTCAGCTCTTCACAATCCCTCCCAGAGAGAGGTCCATGGTCATTGATCACATAGGAGTAGCACCATCGTGCAGATGAGGCATTCCCAAGCTCTCAGACCAAGCCAATAGGGGTTACCTGCTGTCAGACCTTAACCCACCCCAAAACTATACGTATATATAGGCCAAGCTCAAAAGCAAAGGTGTGTGAGATTTTTCCCTGCGTCTGAGAGCTTCATTCATGGTCCCTCCCCTCTTCGCCAACCAGCCAGTGCCTCTCCGAAGCACTTCAAAGAGCTGTAACACTTTTAAAAGAGCTGTAACACATTCCCCCTCTCTGCTGCTGCTGAGACACTGAGATGCGGTTGGTGGCAGGGGCAGAAGCAGACTCTCCAGTCTGCCCTCCTCCACCGTCATCCCTCCTGGGCCACCCGCGGACAGAGGAAGCTAGGCAGCCGCCAATTGCACCCTGTCCTCAGCCCGGTCAGAGATCCTCGTGGGACCCATCTGGAAGTTGACCCACAATAATTTAAGGATTTAATCTACATATCTCCATAAATCATGCAAGTTCTTCCAGGAGAGTTTCAAACTTCATGTTATTCAACTCTTGATATGTCCTCTTAACTTTCCATTGGCCACCTTTCAGTAATTTTTCTATTGCTGTGTTAAAATATCATGGCCAGAAAGCAACTTATATAAGGAAGGGTTTATTTGGACTTATAATTTCAGAGGGAAAAGCCATAATGCCTGAGAGGACAATGACAACAGAGAGCGGAATATAGCTGGGAGATTATGTCTTTAGCTATAAAGAGTAAACAGAGCTAGCTGCAAGTGAGGCAAGACTGTATTAGCAATCAAAGCCCACTTGCAGTGGTCTTGACGATCCAATGTTTTGCTGTTATTCACAACCTAGCGTCTGTTGCATGCTTCCTCTAGCAAAGCCAACATCTCCTAAAACACCACTACCACCAACAGATGGCAAAATGTTCATATACATAAGACTAGAACAGATATTTTTTTATTCACTCCTCGCTGGACTATCTTTAAATAACATCTAGAAATAAACCGAGAACCATTGTAGCTCACTCTATTTTACAAAAATATCTTCACATACGAAAAAGTGCCATGTGTCTTTTTTGCCTCTTTGTGTATAGATATATTTGTTTTACTGGTGATAGTTGTCTCTTGAGTGTGTATAAACCAAGTTCTTAATGTAATTTACTTATAGCCTTAGGTACTACAGCACACATCACTTTTTTTGTTTTATTGTTTTTTATGAAGCTGTTAAAACATGCCCATGTAAGCCTAGTATATTGACTAGTTGTACAAAGTTGGACAATTAGTCTCCCAGGTTATGTTTTGTACATTTCAATTCACAGGCAAACTCCTTTAGGTTAACTGTGGTTAGGTGTTCTAACTACTTATCACTTCCTATGTTGTTTTAGAGATATAAATCATCCATAATGCAAGTCATTATGTTTTGTGTTCAAATTCCTTTACTTTCACATCTCATATTGTTTCAAGTCAGTCTGTTGCTTTGTGTGGCTGAGTATTATTTCACCACGAACTAAATTTCATTTATCGTTTCAGAGAAATTTAAATTTATTGGTTAACTTATACTCAAAACCACAAAATTGTACATTAAAACATGGCAGTGTGATTTTCAATACATGAATATATTATGTAAATGTTGTGATTAGATTAAGCTTGCATGTATACTCAAACACATAATTTCTTCATGAGGCAAAAAAAGAATCTTCAAAATATTTTCTTCATAGTCACTGAGATATGATATGGCTTTTTAAAAAAATGTACTTTAAATTGAATTGGAGTTGCATTCTTTCCCATCTTCCATCCTCTATCAGGATGTATAAACATAAATATACATAAATATAAATATTTATGTACCATATATATGTGTGTGTGTGTTTGTATACCCATATATATTCAATATACATATATGTAAACATATATATGATTAAACCTTACATATGTATATATAAATGTTTCTCATTATATATATATATGATATATGATATATATATACACAAGCACACACACACACACATATATATATATATATACATATATACATATATATATAAATTTATCTTTAGTATATATATATGTGTGTGTTTGGATATATATACATTCAATACACAAATATGTAAACATATATGATTAAAACTTACATATGTATATTATACAAAAATTTTTTCCATCATATATATTCATTTTTATTAATTTATTATTTTATATATTAAATCACAAGTGCAGTTTCCCCTTCTTCCCTCTGCTCCCCCACCTATTCTATCCCCACACCTCCATCCCCATCCACATCTCCTCAGTTTCCTTTCAGGACAGGGCAGTTTTCCTGGGGATATCAACCAAACATGGTATATCACATTGCAATAAGATTAGGCACCTACCTCATGTTAAGGCTCTACAAGGCCACTCAGTAGGAGGACAAAGATCTCCAGAAGCCAGCAAAAGCTTTGAAAAAGTCCCTGCTACTTCTGTTAGGGGTCAACCAAAAACTCAAGCTACACACAAGGATAACATATATACCAAGGGGCTAAGTTCAACCCATCAGAGCCCCTGATTGACAGCTCAGTTTTAGTAATTCCCAGGATTGTAGAGTCTGTGTTTTGTCTTGTGGTGTCCTTGACTCCTCTGGCTTCTACAGTTTTTCCTCCCTCTCTTTAGCAGGATTCCCATAGCTCTGTCTAATGTTTGACTGTGGACCTTTGCATCTGTTTCTATCAGATGCTGAATGCCTAGCAGAATCATTTTACTGACTGTTTTTTTTTTTTTTCTTTTCTGGCCGGGAGTATTTGGTTCTACCTTAGGGCCATCAGGCCTCTGGTTTCTGCTCCTCCAGGCAATGTCATGGATGGGTTCCCTCAAGAGGCATAGGTTTCAAGATGCAGCAGTCATTGGTTATACAATTTCTGAGCTACCTTTACCCCAGCATACCTTGTAGGCAAGACAAATTGTAGGTAAAAGGTTTTGTGTCTGAGTTGGTATCCAAATGCCCCACTGGAAGTGTTGAGGGTTATAGGAGAAGATTGATTCAGGTTCTGTATCTGCCTTTACTCGGAGTCATAGCTAGGTTCACCCTAATGGATTCTCGGGAGTTTTTATTGCACTAGGTTTCTATCTTGGTCCCAAATGGCCCTGCAGTTCCTGATGTTTCTCCCAGTACTCTCCCCATTTATTCTCTCCCTATCTTATCCCTCTAGCCTAATTTGAGTCCTTCTTCAGTATCTATTGTATTTACAATCACAGGTGTCCAGTCAGGCATGGCCTTGGTGGGGACAGATTGACATGGTCCCTGTCCCCAGAACAAGGCCAGTGGACATGGGTCTCAAGTGTCAATGACTGCCACAGGCATAAGGCTTCCTTGTATAATAATGTTCATAGTTTGCATTCCTCCTTCAATGAATGTCCTTCCTGTTAAAGATAATGTCTCTGTTGTAATCTGGAACAGCATAAGTCCAGGAGGAGAAAGTTTGGCTAATGTCTTAGCAAAATGGTAAATGCTAGGACCTTCAGGACAGCCTTTAAGGCTGTTGAAAAGAACTCTAAAAACATGAATTTGAAAAATATAACTTTTCTCAACAATGCAAAAAATAGACATGGAATATAAATTATATGAGGGGCTTTATGAGTCTAAAGGAACAAAGATAATTGCATTAGTGACCCAGCTAGTCAGAAAGATACAAAGGCAATTCCTGAGTTCAAGGTCAGCCTGGGACACAGTGAGTCCAGGCCCCTGTGTGGTAGAAATGGTAATTTCAGGGTGGAGCCCCAACAGACATGATATGCTCTGTACTAACAGAGACAGGCAGATCTTCGAATTCTTTTTGCAATGTTAAAAGAAAATGTGTGCTTGCTGTCTCCAGATAATTAATGGGATGCTGATTCATAGGATAATAAAAAGGAAACCCGAAGTAGATGAGTGGATTGATATGTAAAATAAAACACTGGGTTTATGATCTGTACGAGATGAACTATCCAGAGAAAGTGTTTATGATAGCAAGAGAGAACCACTTGGAGAGCTATCTTGAGCAGAAAATAGACATGTCTAGAGATCTCCAGAGAAAGCAGATCAGAGAGAGAGAGAGAGAGAGAGAGAGAGAGAGAGAGAGAGGCTGGAAAGCTGTCTCTAGCAGAACATAGGCCACCAGCTTGAACCCATAATTTGACTTCCAGTTGCTTGTTTTCTCAGCTTCTAGACACACCCGCCATCCTAAGAAACCTTCTCCAAGCTGAAGCTGGTCTTTGGCACCCAGGGAGGTCTATGCATCCTTCATTGTCTTGTCTTTGGAACTTAGCCTTTCAGGGTCACTGAATTCTGGCATCATTATCTTTTACATTTCAGCTAATATCCACTTCAAAGTGAGTACATGCCGTGTTTGTCTTTCTGGGCCATGTTTGTCTTTCTGGGTCTGCATTACTTCACTCAGAGGATTTTTTTTCTAGTTCCACCTATTTGCTTGCAAATTTAATGATGACATTGTATTTAATGTCTTAGTAATACTTCACTTTGTAAATGTATCACATTTTCTTTATTCATTCTTGAATTGAGGGCTATCTATGGTGTTTCCAATTTCTGCTTATTACTAATAAGGTTACTGCTATGAGCATAGTTGAGCAAGTGGTAGGATAGGGTGAGATTCTTTTGGGTGTATGCCCAAGAGTGATATAGATGGGTGTTAAGGTAGATCGAGTACCAGATTTTTGGTGAATCAAATGAATCAAAAGTTTGTTTTGATTTCCACAGTGGCAGTACAATTATGTACTCTCACCAGCAACTGGGGAGTGTTCCCCTTTCTCCATAGCTTTGATAGCATGAACTGTCACTTGTTTTTGATCTTTGGTATTCTGACAGATGTAATGTGCAATCTCAGTTAGAAAGATGGCTCGGCCATTAAAGACTAGGCTCATTTTCATTTTCTTAATGAGGTCTTTTCTGGACATTTTTGTTTTAGTTTGATAAAAATCATCCAATGCTTTGTCTTTTATAATCACACCTAAGATCCAACCTAATCTAATAAAAGTTTATAAGGATTTTCAGCTTGATTTCTGTCGAGGGATGAATAGCTTCAGGTTAAGAACAAATTCTGTGATCAATTTGAGATGTTTTTATTGTAGTAATTGTGAGATAGTGAAGTTGTGGGCTTATTTTACTTACTCATATGCTTTCTTCTACTTTATTTTATTTAAATTTCTGTGCTGTGGTTGTGTTGATGTATATGTGTTTCTCATAACAATGGGATGATATAAAATGATGTATTTATTGTATAGTCCTGTAATTTATTTTTATCTGTAAGTAATTGAAAAGCAAGAAAAAACTTCTGAGTTTAGAAGTATTAAATTGAAGGTTAAATATTACAAGGATGACTCTAATGTTTAGAATATGGAGGCATAGAACAAAACATAAAATAAAACTGCTAAATTATAAAAGATGGGCTCAAATAAATTAACATAGAAGGTAGAGAATTGATAGGCTCAATAAGTAATTAGAAAATAATAATAATAAAAAAAAGAGTTCTTAAGGTATTGTCAAGCACAGGCCAGAACCCAAAAAGAAGTCAAATCACGGATCCCAGATGTCAGACATTATTTCTTGTGTGATGTTGCTAGGAGATTTAAGTTAAAGCAGTCCTGTTAATCAGATAGTAGCTAAATACAAATATCACATTACATGTTAAATAATCCATTTATGTCAAGAAGGATAAAAAAATGATCATTTTTTATGATTATTTTATGAACATACTATCCATCACAGATTGTTTTGCATGGAAACAGATGGAATAATGCTAGAATTTCCAAGGCAATCACTGGGATATTTGCAGAGCAAACTTGGAGGTGCTCCAAACAGTGATGAAGCCAGGGTAAAGGCCTCAACGGCCTAGACAGATATATAAAGCAGGGAAAACTCCGAAGGGTTTCCATTCTTTGTAGCAAGTACATGGGTCTTGACATCACTTTAGTCATTCAGAGACTTTCTGAGTTAAAACACACTTCCCAAAGAGAATTGGCATGTGAGGGAAGTCACTTGTCAGTATTCCTAGATCCTAGGGAGTGCATTGAACTCCAACTCCGGAAAGAAGCCAGTTTCATGGAAATACCCCGAAGGCAGTACTTGGTCTCTAATAATGTAAAATGCTAGTGTCAGAATGGTTTATGCTTAGTAACTGATGTCCAACATCAGTCATTTTTATCATTGATGTTACCAACTTTCTCCTTCTTCTGTTCTCAACACTTTTACTTTCCCATGTGGCCATTCTAACGTCTTAAGATGTTTCTCTATTGTAATCAAGCAATTTTTTCCAGTTGTTTCTGCTCCTATCCTGCCTCTACATACTACAAAGCTTAAATTGTCATGTGCTTATTTGATTCTTTGGCAACATCACATTATGGTCCGGTCTTTCATGCTTTTTGTTTTCTCACCATAATCTGCTGAAGAAGTTCATAATGGCTTCCCCCACTCCCAAGTTTTTCAAGCCTTATACTCTCAATTCACATTGAAATACTATATTACATTTAGTACCCCTGAGATACCAACTATTAAAAAAAAGGTAAAAGTGGGTGCAAGTAACTAAGACTTAAATATAGGCTCTCTCATTTATTAATTCTCTGAAGCTAATTTTGTCAATTCTCATGCTTCCTTTGCCCATTTATAAAACTGGAATAGCATTTTCACCTATTTATGGACTGTTTGTGAGTAATTGACATTATAATTGATCTCATCATTGATGTTAATATATATATATATATATATATATATATATATATATATATATATATATAAAGAGAAATAGAGTGAGTAATTTTTTGATTGTGGGACAAAATTCCAGGCAAAAGCAACTAAGTGGAACAAGGGTTTCTTCTTTCTTGTCAGAATTTATGGGTACACTTTGTCATTGAATGGATAGTAGGGCAGCGGGATATTGAGGCAACAGTTCACTGTATCAGGAGTCAGGTAATGTAGAGATGAATGTCAATACTAAGTTCATTTTCTCCTTTTTTATTCTGTTTGAGATCTCAGCTCATGGAATAATGCTTCCCAGAGTTAAAGCTAGTATTCTCACATTAAATGACCCAATCTCAAGACTTTCTTATAGAAATAGTCATAAGTTTGTCTCCCTGGTTAATTTTCCATTCTGTTAAGCTGACACTGTGAACCATCTGAGAAATAATCCGTAGTATTCATGGAACTGATTGAGTTATTGTCTGCTGGATGATGTCTAAGAGGTTATCTTTTTTAAAAAGAATTGAATATAGTGAACGATCATGTACAAGATTTTGTGTGAACATAGATTTTCATTTTTAGCAGAAATTCTTGAAAGTGCAGTTGCTATACCATATGGTTCACCCATGCCTAGTTTAAAGAGAACCATCAAATTACTTTTGTGAATGAACTATTCTGTGCCTTAACCATTATTATATGAGTAATTTTGTTCTCTACATTCTCTGCAGTATGTTATTTTTGTGTTAGACTTTGGCAGTGATGTACTGACATTTCACTGTTATTTTCATTTGCATTCCATTTAGGACTAAGGATGCTATAATAAACATCTTGCAATTATTTTACATTATATTAGCTCTGCTCAGATAAGTGAGATTTTTATTAGACTAAATTGTGTGTGTGTGTTCCCATTAAGTAAATTAAAGTGTTTATATTTCATGACCTTGGAGAAGCTGCAGTTCTTTGAATTGTTCCCCAGCACAGAAGGCTGGATTGATGGGTCATTGTTTAAAAATTCTCCTTGAACTTGCAGAAGACTACAGGTTTTTAGTTCTGGTCCCAAGTACAGAAACTCCTGCTCCAAGGGTATATGCACTCTTCTATGAATACACAAACACACACACACACACACTATGTTCAAGAATATATTAAATAATATAGTTAACTTTTGCTGTTTGCTATGACAGCAACTATGACCAATGTGCACTTTATGAATTTTTTCTGTAAGTTTTCCAATTTCAGAAGCTCCATAAACTACTCATGTATTCAGTACTTCATGCAAATCTGTGTTTCCACTAAATCTTGCTTCTTCAACCAGCAACAATCTTACTTTCTTTACTCTTATTGTGAACACTGATTTTTAAAGATGGGATTCATTTATAGCCTTTTCATTTATGCTGTTAAAGTCCCTATGTCTTCCTTTCTAAAATCTTCTTTCTACTACTTACCCCATACTTTGCAATGTGCAATAATAAATACATTTTTTTACCCTTCTGGAATTGAAACTCTTTAATGACTAAAGAACAGCTTTATAGATAATGTACAACATGCTTCATTCTATCAATGAAGAAAATGATAAAAGTGATTTTCTTAAACATATGTAGTTAACGACAGAACTTGGCTAAAGGTATAATGCAGTGTTTCTTCAACAGGTATGCTAAACTTAAGAGCAGTTGAACCTGTATTTGAACACTGATTTTTCTCTATTACCAATACATGAAAACATCTTGAAACATAAAATATAATAATTTTCCTTTGAAATATGATTGCAATGATTTAAGTCTCATATCATCCCTAGAATGAGACAGAGACTTAGGATAAGGGAGGCACCCAAGAATCAATGGTTGTTACTTCTGTGACTCACAACATTGAGGATATTGAACCTGAAGGGGCCACTTACTGTAGCCAGACAGGAACTCCAGTGGAGAAGTAGAGAGACCAACCCCCTCACAAAACTTTCAACACAAAATTTATCTTGTCTACAAGAAACACAGGGATTAGGGCTGAAGCAGAGACTCGGAGTGGTCAACCAAAATCCAGCCCAACTTAAGAGCCATCTCATTGGCAAGAACGAATCCCTGACACTATTAATGATACTCTGTTATTCTTGCCAACAGGAACATGTTGTCCTCTGAGAGGCTACACCCAGCAGCTGACTCAGACAGATACAGACACCCACAGCCAAACAATGGATGGAGCTTGGGGACTCTTATGGAAGAATAGGAGAAAGGGTTGCTGTCTCTAAGGGAATCAGGATTCCACAGGAAGACCAACAAAGTCAGCTAACCTGGAACTTTGAGTCTTTCTGAATCTGAACCATCAACCAAAGAACACTCATGGGTTGGGCCTAGGTCTTTCCAAACATATGTAGCATATGTACAGCTTAGTCTTCATGTGGGTCCTGAACAATTGGAATAGGGGCTATTCCAAAAGCTGTTGCCTGTACATAGGATGTTTCATTCTAGCTGGGCTACCTTGTTTGGTTTCAATGGGAGAGAAAGCAAGTAGCCTCTTCATAAATAATTAAAGTGTCTGGGTGAGGGGATACGTGGGGAGGGTACTGCCTCAGAGGAGAAAGGAGAGGGGATGGAGAGAAGGATTGCAGAAGGGGATGTTCCGGAGGGCTGCAGTGAACAGGATGCAAAGTGTGTAAGTAAAATAAAATAAATTAAATTAAAAATAACTGTCAATAACAAAAAAATAAAATAAAACTGATTTTTATTAACTCATCTTGAATGTAACTTTTTCATGGTACACATGGTATTGGGAAACACCACAGATAGCAACTAGATGCACCTAACTTTAGAAGTGAGTTTGAAGCCTACCTTACCGTTTCATGTTGAGTTAACGAGACCGTTATCTGTGCCTGAAGTTGTAGATCTGTTTCTCTTCCCAGAATTGCCCTACAGCTTGATGTTTTGGTGACATCAGGAGTATTTGTTCAGACTGTTAATTGACAGTAAAACGTCTGGTAATGGTGACTACAGGTTCATTGTAAGGAGACAGAAAAATGGGACACAGAGTTGCATCCATTAAGACACTGACAAATAATCTTGCTGTATCCATTGTGACATAATTTTCTCTATCTGCTAAACTCCCTTTTCACTTCAACCTGTAACTTCTTCTCACTTCCCACTCATGTACATGTTACCATTTTTACAAACACCATTCTACTTTATAAGCAAAAATCAACGAAGCAGTACTTTAGTGCACTTGTGTAATTAAGCTGACTTCCAAAGGGTGAAAATTAAGTATCTAAAAATTGTACTTATGTAAGTGAGCTAGCTACACAACAGAAGCTGACAAACAAAGTAGATTCGGTTTTCTTTTGTTTTTCGAATATTCTGTTTGAATATCACTGAAATTACAGGAGTGTTTCTCATATTAAACACACCCAATGCATTTATAGTAAATTAAATATTCCTTTCAGGCAACATCAGTTAGGAATACTTTCACTAAAATTACTTTCAATTAAAATTACTTTAATATCAGACACTATTTGAACCATAGTTATGTTAGTCTTTTCAGCATCTTCACTAGAGATTCACAACAGCTAAAGAAGTCTGAACTGCAGAAAATAACTTATTTTTGCTGTATTTCTGACTATTCTGAAACAAAATCAAAGTGTGAATGATGCGGCATTGCGTTGATTGCAAAGAGATTTCTTATTTAATTCTTCCTTTAGTACTCCTGGCTTGAGAAAACTAGCTTGATAAGTGTTTTTTTAATTTAATTTAATTTAATTTAATTTTCATAAAATATGAAGTGCCAAATTGCTAAAGCTGTTTTATTTTCTTATGCTGTTAGGTCATACCAGGCCATTCCACACTGTTTACATGGGCATATAACTTTGAAGAGTCTGCAGAACTGTGCTGTGGAATATTAAATTCTTTCAGAAAGCAGTAACTGTTGTGACACTAGGTGGCATTCCTGTGCAATCAGAGGAAATGGCTGTGGCAGTAGCTGCTCTTTCCTTCTCAGACCATTTAGAAAATCAGAACTAGATGCATCGCAGCTGGGGACAGTTAAATATAGAAACTCACCGAGGAGATTATGACAGCAAGCTAGTTCTGTTTATAATATTGACAACTTCTCTATGAGAAATGTTACAAAGACGATCATGCTACCTTCTCAAAAGTAGAAGTGCAGATGCTTGCTACAGAATGTTCTGTCACAATTTTACCTATGATGCTTTAATGCAAGTATGTTTATGTTACTTTCTCGTGAAACCAGGACACACATGTTTTTCCAGATGAAAATAGTTTCAATATAAAAAATTAGTTAACTATTAAAAAACAATAATAAAGAGAAGAAACTACTTAAAATTTTATGTATCTCATAGTATCTCCCTTGAATTCATTCTGGCACCTCTATGAATGACAACACTGACACCTACTCATGCCTCTTTCATCAAATGCTATATAGTCTTGACTGAAAACCTATACACACTCTCTAATATTTGATGTAATTTTAGGCTTTTAAAATAATATATTATGTAAATAATTATTGTAACTGTATTTTTGTATATTGTTGATAAAAGGGAAAACCCATCATTTTAATTAGAGTAGCAACTATGCTTTTCTTGTGGGTGATACTAACAAAGCCAGGGAATCTCATGACAAGGCTCACAGAGCTGTAGTCTGAACCACTGAGGATGTTTAACCCATGTGTGATTGAATGCAGACATGTAGAAAGCAGACTGTATTAATGAGGGTATTCTTTCACGGGAAGTCATCTCATACATTTTTATTATAAATATTCTACTAGGTTAATATAACATGTACTTTGACATAAATATGCTGATTTATTTATCAATGATGGAGGTCTATCAAGCAGCTTTTGTCTTCCTGCCCTGAGTATTAGAAAACTTCAATAGCTTTGACACAAGAAGTTAAGATAGCTACTCTTGTTAATCACTTAGCAAAAAAATGTAACTAATGTTTTGAGTATACAAGAGGATTTATATAGGTGTTTGCAACAATGGATTAATGCTCTGTATCCTATTCAAATGTCTATACATCATAAAATTTATAAAATGGAAGCTTTGAGATAAGAGAGAGACTAGAATGAATTTGGAATATGGATATGAACACTTTACGAACCAGAAGATTATTCATAACACTAGTAAAGATGCCTAATATTAGATACAGACAAAAATTCTCATAGATTTTTCATGGAATTAGATATTCATATTTGAAAATTACATTCAAAAATAAAACTACCTTTGGCTCAATTTTTCCATTCCATAAAAAAGCGAAAGACCATTACTTTTATAAAATGACTTATTCATTAGGATTTTGTATGTTTAACATAAATCAAATATCATTTGTAATTTGAGAACAGTTTATTTAACATCTTCATATTCTTATTCCATTAAACATGAAGAGAGTTTAGTTGGAACAGCTACCATAGTCATTACAGGTCATGAAATAATGAAAATAGAATTTGAAATACCATGTACTGGACCCTCACCAAAACAACTTTTTTATATTATTTGTTATTATCCTAAAACTGGAATGTGTCACAAACAAACTCACATATTGCTTCACTGAATCTCAGAGCAAAGCTTGAAATATGGTGTCATAAACGTTTAGGAGAATATTAACAGTAAACACTGTCAGAGTATACAGTGGCCTTCTAAAGTAATATACTGGTGTTTTCGGAACAAGAGAAAGCAGATTCAAGGTTCATCAGTAAACGTCATGGTTCTGCACCATAACAAGACATCTTTTAGGAAACAAGAGGTGGGGCTCAGAGTAAACCACACTGCTGAAACTTGGACTTACATTATCAACCTTTGGATTTTGGAAAATAATCAGTTGAGGTTTAAACTATTACTGTTTGCCATTTGATTATGTAAATATTATAAACTGCCTCATTAATATGTAACAGCAAAGATTTCATACAAACATATTAAACGGTACTTATCATAATGTCGTAGACGAGTTGAAGATTATGTTGTTCGTGACTACATTTGATTTTTACTTACAGATTTGCAAAGTTATTAAATCAGGAGCTAAGACTTTAGTATATTGACAGAGAGAAAATTCTATTATGCAAAGCAAAGGGTAGCACAAAGCACATAGAGCATGAGTCTTTAAGAATAAAAATACAAATTAGTATATAACACAGACAAGCATAAAAATATTTGTGTCAGTTTTACAGATATGTGTTTTACAAACACTAAACATTGTTTTAGGATACAGCTCTATGAATTTTTAGGAGGAGTATGGTCCTATAACTCACCTAACAGTCATAGTTTAGAGTACTTTTATTATCTTCCACATTCTCCGTTATACATTTGGTTCGACATCCTGCTGCTACTTCTAGATAATACGCTCAGAGAGAATTTCTCTTGCCCAAACTTTGCAAATGATACGATTTTGGAAAAACCATATAATGTCTAACTTGTAGCAATGATTTTTTTTTTAAAGGTTATTATGGACCAGTATAACATTCATGTACTTTGGGCCAATTTTGCATTACTAAAAACAAGGGTGGATAACTGAGTCTGTATTAAGAGCTTCAAAGAAATGAATATTGTTAAGTTCCCAGTACAGCAAGTAAAGGGCATTGGGCCCTTTTATGCTCAACGATGGTGAAGGTTTTTCAGTGAACAGGAGCATATATTAGAGCAAGAAAATTACCTTTTCAAACATGAATTCCACAAGGTCCTCAAACCAAGCTCTTCTAGGGTCATGTTCAGTTATAAAAAAATTGCATGTGTGAGAGGCAACTCATTGTATCATGAGTGCTACTTTAATCACTTTTAAACAGAGAGTTAAGGATGGTCTATGGACTTCACATTAAAGCCAGACTCAAATTCCTATCATTATCAAATCATTCTAGTAGAGATGAAATATTTGATACTTGGGCCATTGAAAATAACTATGTCCAAATTAAAGTATATGGATTTGTCAGAATATCTTCATTCATTTAGCTATTTTTAACACTGGTAGCTATAAGTGAGCCAAAGTAAAAATTTTCAAAAGATTTTTTATGATCATTGTTTTTATTAAATTGGGAAGTATAGTGATATAGACATATCACTATACATATTTTCTTTAATAAAAGATGACAAATAATTTTCTATAATCACGTTAGGATTTTGCATTTCTACCAAAAGTGTGTGTCATTTCTGGGGAGTTAATATCCTTGTTTTATGAAACTGTTTTCTCACTTGAAAACAGGAAATTTAAATTTAATAAAGCTAAAGATGTTCAAATTTCTTTTTAATACACAAATCTTCCTCTGGAATATAAATATTGTGGAAACTGCTTCTTAGAGTGACTTCTTCTTGCTCTTCTTAGTTGATTACGTCTGATTCTTAAAATATGTTTTTTTTCAATAGAGTATAATTTTTAAAATAAAATTATCAAATTTAATTAAAAGGTTCATGTAGTTTCTATTTTGTTTAATGAACCTTCCTAAAGGTAAGGCAGGCTTTGTTTCAGTTCATAGCTTAGAAATGTGGTCTCCAGAGCATAGAAAGTGTGAAGCCAGAAACTCAAGTCATCTGATGACATTGTGAACACAGGAAAGAAACAGACACATTTTTTTAATTTTTAAAAAATTAAACCATAATTAACTTAGACTTAACTTAGATCATTAATAGTTATGTCTATGCTATTAAGAAATTGATTTTACTTAAAAAAATAGTATTCCAAATTAGTATAGTTCATCACACCTCAATTATGTACTAAAATTTCTATCAAGGTAAAATTATATTTTTGCAGAATTGGAATCATTTCCACAATGCCAGCAGCCAAAATGTAGAGGTGTGGCAAGTAAATAAAATAAATTTAAAAAAATAAAATGCTTTACCTGTCAGTAAGAGCACAAATGTCCACTGGAGATCACCAATCCAGTTGTTACCCAGACTGCATGATTAAACTAAATGGGACTCGAAACCAGAAGTCACACTCTAAGAAACAGGCTAATGAAGACGAGAGGGTGGGTAGGAGATAGGAACGGAGTGGGGGAGAGAAAGTAATAAGAAAAAAATTAAAACATTATTAAAGAATTTCCCTCCTTTCTTTTTTTTCCTTCAACACTAATCATATCCTGTCATCCTTTGCTTCCTCTCCTTTCCATGACTTCTTTTTAGTTTTTGTAACCTTATGCACAAACAAACAGACACATATAGACACACACATAGACACACACACACACACACACACACACACACAAACTGCTCAATTGGATTCTTGTTTTTTCCCTTTCTCTTCCGTATGGAAATCTTTGTCCATTAGATGTTGCTATTTATATTGAAAGTATGTTTTCTGCAACATAGTTAAACTTTCCTAAACACCCTGGCAAACATGGCTAGAATTGTGTCTCTTCCATGATTCAAACACTAAGCAGATTAACAATAAAAAAAAAATGAATCATTCTAAGTTGGCAAATACATCATTTTCATGGTCTTCAAAGTCTTAAGATTATCTTAAAACGAAACATGACTTTAAATTGCAGAAGTCCTCCAAATTTTAAATGTATTAACATTATTCAAAAACCCAAAGCCTTTTCTGAGATGCATGCTTGTTTGTTCCTTTGTTTTACAGCAGGTATATGTATGGTATTGACACAGTGTATACACAGTTTCTAAAAGGGAGGATGGGAGAACAATCAGGAAGGAATGGACTAAGGTGAGACGAGTCCTCATAGCTCCATGTCTGACATCTTAGCCATTTTGTGTCATCAACTGGCTTCCATGAGTCTTTGGTAGTTCAATCCTTTAGCTCTGGTGCCTGAAATACTAGTAACCTTTCTCTCGCTGGATTCACTTTGGACCTATTGGCCCAAACGTTCCTCAGTAGGCATCTAATGGTGCTGACCACTTTGTCATTCTTGAGTACCTTTTCCAATTTAGATTTCACTGTCATAGAGTATTGCAACTGTCTTCCCTGGCCTTTTGTAATAGAATGTTCCTTTCTCACAATGACAAGCCAGATTGATTTTCTAGAACCAGGGTGCAAATATCCACAATCCTTGTATTCCACATGATTAGAAAACTACCATATGGAATACATTCCCAAAATTCCTCACATGTTTATAACGAAGTCTAGCCCAGTTACCACAGATTTAGCATAGTTATACCATATCTGTCCACATCCTTGTATATGCCTTAGTGATTAAGCATAGAGAAACAATGCTTTGGATTGTTTGTGTACAAGGAATCTATTGCAATTGTCAATTAGGTCTTATCCTTGCAAATGAATAATTTGGAATGCTTGAAGGGTGCAGTTTTTGGCTATAAGGCAGTTGTCCATTGTTCAAATAGAGTCAGGGGTTTCTTTCAGAAGTCAAGTTTGTATGTCTTCATTTGCCACTTTCTACCTGTGTGTGTGTGTGTGTGTGTGTGCGTGTGCGTGTGTGTGTGCGTGTGTGATTGTTTGAATAAGAATGACCCACATAGGCTCATATATTTGCATGCTTAATCATCAAAGAGTAACACTACTTAGGAGGGACGAGGAGATGCGGCCCTGTTGGAGCAGGGGTAGACTTGTTAAAGGAAGTGTGTTACTAGGGGATTGGCTTTGAGGTTTCAAAAGCCTAAGACAGGCCGACCAGAAGATCTCTCCCTTTTGCCTATGAATCCAGATATAGAACACTTAGCTACTTCTCCAGGACCATGTTTACTTGCATGCTTCCATGGTCCCCACCATTAAGACAATGGATTACACCTCAGAAGTAAGCAAGTCTCAATTAAACGCTTTCCTTATACGAGTTGCCATAGTCATGGCGTCTCTTCACAAAAATAGAATATTGACTAGGATTCTTGCTGAACCTGAAGATTCCCAATTGTCCATATTGTCTAGCTCAGTGTCAGGGATGCCACTGTCTCTATGTTGCCAGGAAAGGAATTGCAGGTGTGTATCACTATGCCTGACATTTCTGTGGGCAGGGGCTCTAAGTGGACAACCTAAGCTTGTATGGCAAAAACTTCACCAAATGAACCATGTTCCCAGTTCCTGTGAGGTTTCTTTTTAATAGTAATAATGTCTAACTAGTAGAGCTATTTTCTTTAACCATCTCTTCAGCTCTTTTATATCTACATATGCTTCTTTCACTGACAAAATGTCTTATATTCATGAATTAAAATTCATTATAAAGCACAAGCAGCATAGTGAGTAAAATCACGCCACAGGTTAAAGATGCTGCATAGAAACTTAGTCCTTTATTTTTAAATTTAGTCTTACTCAAGATTGAGGAGATGTATGTAATATCTTACATATTTTTCTTTCAAACATATTATGAATAGCCTGTAGCCCAATCCTTGATTCTGGTACCCCAGAAACATCTTTACTGTATGCATCACTATCAAAATCAGTCATCAGCTGAAGATAGCATGCTCATGTCCCCTCATCAGTATAACATAAAGAGAGCAAAAGAGAGAGACAGATACACACAAGCAGAGAGATAGAGAAAAAAAATTTAATCCCAACCCAGACTACATAGAGAGACCATGTATCAAAAAAATCAAAGCTTATACAATATAATAATATAATATAATATAATATAATATAATATAATATAATATAATATAATATAATAATTTTGAAGTTCATGTAATCCCAACAATCTGGCATATGAACAAAAAGATCATTGGGTTTGAGCATAATCTGGGGTGCACAGAGTTATTACATCACTAAGCAAAAGCAGACATCCAGTAAAAAGGAAAAAGATTATTATTGAAATTATAGTCAAATATATAGATTGAAGATATACCACAAAGTAAAATGTGTTGACATCAGTACATGCTTATTATGTGAGTAGTAGCCTCTAAAACATTTCAGGAAAATAAGGTAAATTGAAAAAAATATATTTTATTGCAAATTCTGTTAGCATAGTCATTGAATTGTGTTTTATATCAGTGAATTCCATCTGTTTTGATTCTTTTTATTGACGTTAAATTTCAGAGATAAAAATGTTACATTTTTACATAATTAAATGTTTTAACTTTTAACTTTTAATTTTGTTTGTGTGTGTATGAAAATTAAGTAATTTGGAAAATAATACTATGTATTGAGTCCAAACAGGGAAAATATCTAATGTGAAATGTTTCACTGAATTATTCCCTACATATGTCCTTGTGATATAAAAATTACTTTATATTAAGATGAGGTTTTATAAATTGTTTTAGAGTATCAACCATGTATTTTAGGAATTAGTACAAACTCATACTTAATATATAAAGTGAATCCTTGTTTGATTACAGATTTTCTAAAAGAAATCTACTTGTTCCATATATACATGATACATAATTTTCCAATAACAGATTTTAGGGTTCACTGAGGTTGATGGTGAAGACACATGGAAGAGCGGCAGGAATGTGATTTTTCTGATGCATATGGTTAGCTTGAATAGTTACAGATTCTTTCTTAGTATTTTAAACTATTGGATCATCAATCATTTAAAGACTTGGAAAAAACAAATGTCATTTAGTATCAGCCTAGATGACAGAAAACTAATTTAAGGACTCAAAGCTACATTCCCTGTCATGTAAACACTGTACTGCTTAAAGTCCATTATGAGCCTTGCGTGACCTGACATAAAATCCAATAAAATACATGCCTGAAGATATTCAGGTACAAGGTGCAAAGAAATTTTTTTTTGTTGTTTTTTAAATGACAGGCAAGAAGGGTGGCAGGTAATTTACTTTTAATGATTTCTAAATCTTTCCAGTTGCTCAATTTCCAATTATTATGTTTTATAATTTTAAGTGAACATTAAGTGGGCTACATTATGAGAAATAAATGACGATGTTTGAGGTCTCATTCTGGTACTTAATTAATGGGGGGGGCATTTTTTAAACACACGTTGTGTAAAGAAAACCAACAGTCGCAAAAAATAAATCAATAATGCTTGCTTAGTTCACTTGCACTAAAATAAGTTTCAAGGTATGTACAGTATTAGATATTGGAGTGATTGATTTTACTTAATTTTATTCTGTGGAAAGCAATGATGTCTTTGAAAACACATTTTTTCCCCTAACGATACTTCTGAATTTTTAAACATGCTTGGGAAAAGACTTTCATGTAAATAGTAGCCGTTTTATAATAAGTATAATAGTGATAAATGTGAAACGTTTGTACTCCTACCAGGGGTAGTGTCCTGACTCCATGGTGTCATTGCTAAGTGATTCTAATGCTTAACTTGTTTTTATGAAGGCAGCATTTGTTTATAAGTTATGCCACCTTAAATCCGGGTCGACACAAACGCATTATTTCTTCTAAAAACAGGTCTCATTTTCACCTGAGTAAGGCTATTTACTTTTCTGGATAATGACAGAGGAAGTCTTATCCCAAAAATAAACTAATTCTATCTGCATGGAGGCTTTTAAACAAAATATTCATTTTTTTTTCTAACCAAGACTAAGTATAAACAAATTTCATTAATTTTCAGCAAGTTACTGCTCAGTGAAATAAAATTGCTATTTGATTGTAACAAGGAAAACCTCCAACAGGATGTATAAATCAGTATTATTGGCAGTTGGAAAAGACACATTGCCTAGATTACTGGTAGTGACTAGGGGAATAAATGACCATTTTAGTGGTTTTCACAGCAATTGGAAGAGTAAATGAGGATGTTTTTGAAAATTGCTGATGGAAAGTAATCATAATGGAAGTCTCTGCATTATATAAACATTGTTTACTTCCCTGATTTCATCATTTTGAAATGGAATAAACCTCGGGTGAAAAGTGAGATCTTTACGGTGGAAAAGTGCTGAAACGGTGTAAAAGAAGAATCAGAAAGAGTTTTCAGAGGGTACTAACAGGTAGCAGAAAAGTTCAGTTAATAGTGATCTGAATTTAGTGAACTAAAAATGAAGTGCTAGCAAGACTTTGTTGTAGTCTTTCAGTTTACTGTGTTGGGGGTAGAGTCCCATGTTAAGAGCAGAAGCTTGTATTTTACAGTAGATAAAACTGCTCCAAATTACTGACACACCAGTCAACAGACAGCATGGCCCAAATGACCCACTAAAATGTGAATATGTCTGAGTCTCGTAGTTTTGTTTGAGCATCTATAGATTCCAAAGAAAATAGAATTTCAATTGGAAAAGCCATGAATACGAAGGTACTATGTGATAAATACATCAAAGTATATTAGGATTCCACTTTTAGACAAATCAATTGCATGTTGTAACCAGAGACATATTAGCTTACGGAGATAAATGCCCATGTTTAAACAATATTAAATGTCAGGGTGATAAATGTTGAAGTGAGAAATCTTTTGAAATTTTAAGTAGAAGATCAATCAAAATATGTTTATTTCTCTAGATGCTGAATTCATAATGAATGAAATGGTAAAGAATCCCCAGTCAAAGCAGGCAGATGATTTAACCTTGGCTTTCAGCTTGCCCTTTCAAGGATTATGCAAAATAAAAGGCTATGTAAAGGGGAAAGTGGGATCAAGTGTATTATGTTCAATGCAGTGAGGGGAGGTTATAGTATTGAGTTTGTAGTTAATAATATTTGTTTACCATACATTTTA
>NW_021604622.1:13872314-13954555 GCF_004785775.1 Grammomys surdaster
CAGTTGTCCCCACATCTCCCATCTCTCCAGGATCCACTCCTTCTTTCCTCTTAGAAATGAGAAGTCCTCCCATGCATAGCTTCCCAATGTGGCATACTAAGGTGCAACAAGTAGAGGCACAAACTCTCATTCATGGCTGGATGAAGTGCCCTAGTAGGGGAAAAAGAGTCCCAAGAACCAGCACAAGAGTCAGAGATACCCACATTCACACTGTTAAGAGACCCACAAAACCCCAAGCTAAACAATCATAACACATAAACAGAAGTTCTAACCCAAATCCATGTGGATTTTACAACTGCAGCTTCTGTCTTTGTGAGTCTCTGTGAAACCCAGAGTAGTTGATTTCTTGGGCCATGTTCAGGACCAGTACCCTTATAAAACAAAAACAAAATAACAAAAACTCTTTCCTTTTAAAAAGCTACCAATTGCTAAAACCCCTCAACTCCTCTGCCAGGTGTGGGAATGCATACCAACCTCCCTCTCCATATTAGGATTTTTTTTCTTCTTTGAACTTCTGCAGGTCTCAAAATGCTGTTATAAGCATTTAGATGTTGCTTGGCATGTCCAGGAAAAGCTTGTTTTCTTGGTTAAAAATCACTTCTGTCTCTCACAATTTTTCTATTCTCTCTTCCATAATAATTTCTGAGCTCTGGGTGCAGAACTTATGATATGAATGCCCAATTAAGCCTGAGGACCAGACAGTCGTTTTATTCTCAATATACTGGCCTGTTGTGGTATTCGTATAAAAGCTTCTCTGATGAGGGTTGAGAATCACTAACCTGTGGCTAAATTGACAGAACTTTAGATGTCATCATGATGATATACACGTTCACAGAACAGTAATAGTAAGTTCTTCTATCTATTCTGTGCAATTATTCTTGCCTCATTTTCAGTTGTGATCATGAGCATCTCTATTGTCTAAGTGGGATGTTAGGTGGTCAAGCCATTTACAATATCATACAATAATAAGATAGATTGTTCTCCACAGATCCTGTCTTCTCTCAGCCTCATAGACAGATTGGGGAGATCCGGAGCATATGAGTAGGTGTAAGAATGCAGAAAACAACAGCAAGAACTTAAGTCACTGAATGACAAAGTCCATAAAGTAAAACCTCACTGAAATATTTTTATTTGGATTGAAGCGATAATGGGCATAGAAAAGGGTACTAAAAATACAAACAGAAGAATAAACGAGCAAAATGTTAGCAGTCAACTCACAGCTTTTAATAATTACTTTAAATATTAATGCTTCTCCCTCTCGAAAAAAGACACAGGTCAGTTAAATTAAGAAACAAAGCCAGTTTTTTGTTGTATACCAGGAGCTCATTTTACCTTCTGAGATTTGAATCACCTTAGAGAAAAATGATTAAAAAATATCCAAGCAAATGGGAAGTATAAGAAGCAGGTATTAGTAATAGATAAAATAGGTTCTAAACCAAATTATTCAGAAGAGATGAGAGTGGACACTCTATTCTATTTAAGGGAACAATTCACGAAGGAAACGTTACATTCCTCAATATATATGTACCAAAATATCATACCAGTGGTCAGAAACACACAAATTCCCGCTAATAGCACTAGAGGGTGATTTAATTAGCTCATTTTCTCCAACAGACAGGTCATCTGTACGAAAAATGAAAACAAGGAAAAGAAAAATTGCAAGCTGCTGATTTTTTTTGTAGTTACTACTGTAACAGGATGGTTTCCTGCTGCTGCTACATTGTTTGCAGTGGAGCTGATGGGGGAGGAGCTAATGTGGGAGGAGCGAAGAGAGAGAAGGAGAGGAAGGGGAGGAGATGAAGGAGGGGGAGCCAGGGAGAAGATGGCTGGAGACATGTCTTTAGCAGTCTCAGGTATTTATTCATATCTATATTAGTTAATTGGGTTAACAATTGTAATTGTGTGGGCGTCTTGTTAATTGAACTTTACCAAATATAATAAAGCCTTTGGATAATAATTAAGCTTTGGAATCTTTATTCTACCCGGAGCTACAGGCATGCCAGGTATTGTCAGGGGTTCAGTTGAGCATTGTGGACAGCATGGCGGAATGACAGATCTAGCTAGCATGCAGGCGGTTCTGGCTGGCCGGAGCCATGGGATTATGGGTCTAGTTGTGGTGCATGTGGGCTCTGGCCGCTTCCAGCTGTGGTGTGCATGGCTTCTGGCTGCTGAACATGGTGGGCTGAGCTAAAAAGAGCCACTGTCGCTTAGATAGTCGCCTGCGCAGCGGCATTTTTAAAATATTAACCACAACAACTATTATTGTGATAGACCACATGTACATCATTGTTCAATGACACACTGATGAAAAAGAAATGAAATTTACTATATAATCTATAAGAAATTTTAGTTTACAAAACTACTGTAGTCGTTTAAAGATGCCTTAGCTTGCATCAAGGCAAAGCCAATAGCCAATATCATATTAAAGAAACTTAAAACAACTCTACTAACAGCAGGGACAAGATAAAGCTGACCACTCTCTCTGTATTCATTCACCATAATACTTGAAGTTCTAGCTAGAGCAATAAGACAACCAAAGGAGATCAGAGGGATTCAAATTGGAAAAGAAGAAGTCAATGTATCACTAGTCACATATGATATGATAGTATAATAAGTAACCCCTAGAATTCTACCAGAGAATTCCTACACTGATAACTTCAGCAAAGTGGATGGATACAAAAATTATGTAAAATATAAGTAGCCTCCCTTTATTCAAATGTTAAATGGACAAATTAGGGAAACAACACTCTTCACAATAGCCACAAATTAATATAAATTACCTTGGTGTAACTCTCACCAAGCAACTAAAAGACCAGAATGGCAAGACTTTCAAGTCTCTGAAGAAATAAACCAAGAAATCCGAAGATGGATAGATTTCCCATGAACAGAGATGAGGATTGGCACAGAGATAATGGCCATTTTGCCAAAAGTAATCTACAGATTTAATGTAATTTCTATGAAAATTTCAAAACAATTTTTATGGTCCTTGACAGAGTAATTCTCATCTTCATATGGGAAAAATGTGACAAAAAAAATCCTGAGTAATAAAAGAACTTCTAGAGGTATCACCATTCTTGATCACAACCTGTACCACAGAGCAATAGCAATAAAAGCTGCTTGATATAGAAATATACAGGTGGATCAAATCAAAGACAAGCTCAACCCGCCAAAAAATCCCAACACACCTATGGACAATTGATTTTGAAAAAGAGTACAAAACCATACAATGAATAAGGGAGAGAATCTTCACCAAATGGTGCTGGTCAAACTGGATATCTGCAATGCAAATATATCCATATTTATTACCTGCACAAAACTCAAGGCTAAATGTATCAAAGGGCCCCAACATAAAACCAGATAGACTTTATTTAATAGGAGAGAAAGTGGGAAATAACCTTGAACACACTGGAACTTGAGACAATATCCCAAACAGAACACCAATGGCTCAGCCTCCAAAATCAACAATTGATGAATAGGCCCTCATGAAACTTCAAATTTTCTATAAGGCAAAGGACTTTGTCAATAGGACAAAACAGCAACCTACAGAACGGGAAAAGATCTTCACTTGGCCCTATATTCAACATAGGGCTAATAGCCAAAGTAAATAAAGAACCAAAGAAGTTAGACACAAATAATACAAATAGCCCAATTAAAAAAATGGGATACAGTGCTAAACAGAGAATTTTCAGCAAAAGAAACTTTAATTACAGAGAAGCACTTAAAAAAAGTTCAATATCGTTAGTCATGGTACTAAAATGATCCTGAAATTCTACCTTTCACCAATCATAATAGCTAAGATAAAAAAATTTAAACAAACAAACAAACAAACACCTCAAGTGACAGCACATACTGGAAGGATGTGGAGCCAAGGGAACACTCTTCCATTATGGGTAGAATTGCAAACTTGTACAGTCACTGTAGAAATCAATCTGGCAGTTTCTCAGAAAACTGAAAATGAGTCTACCTGAAGAACCGCCTATACCACTTCTTGGCATATACCCAAAAGATATTCCACCATACCACAAAAACATGGCTCCATTATGTTCACTGCAGATTTATTTTTAATAGCCAGAAACTGGAAACAACCCAGATGCCCTTCAACCAAAGAACGGTTACAGAAAATGTGCTTAATTTACACAATGCAACACTCTTCGGCTATTAAAAACAAGGACACCATGTATTTTACAGACAATTGGATACAGCTAGAAAATGATATTCTGAGTAAGGTAAACCGAGATTCAAAAGGGCATGCATGGTTTGTACTCACTTATAAGTGGATACTAACCATAAAGTACGGGATATGCACACTATACTCCACAATCCCAAATAAGCTAAGGAAGAAATAAGGTCAAAGCAGGGATGCTTGAATCTCTCTTAATAGAGGTTATAAAATATTCATAAGAGGCAGATAGAGCAAGGGAACTGAGTGAGAGAAGGGATCTGGAGGGGAATAGGGGTGGGGACTTGAGGACTCAGTGTGGGGAGAGAAAGGAGAGAGGGACAGAAGGCAATGTGGTGGTGAAGTGGTGGTGGGGGGCTTCTTTAGGACATGTTAGAGACCTAGGAGTTTATGGGGGTGACTTTCCATTTTCTGACTATTAGGAGTTAATCTGCAATGAACATAATGGAGTACATGTCTGTTGTGGTAAATCTCCAACCCAAATAAGACCGGTCACAGTAAACACAACTCAGTAATTATGGATATAAACTGCACACCTAGAATGGACAGATTCACCACTACACTACTCTATTCCCCAGCTATGAGATCCCTTATAACTTGTGGTTTTTCCAGGCCACGTGCTTCTCCTCCATTGTCCCTCCACCTCCTGCTTCTCGGTCGTCTTCCTCCAACTTATTGCTTAGAACTCAACTAACCTGAGATAAAAGTTCACTGCCCCCCCTTGAATACAACTGAGGTAGCCTTCTAGGCTGCACCAGCCTGTATTGAAAGCTGAGGGGATCTGAGGGGCCTACGAAGAACCGCAGAAGAGGCTCCTTCCCCCAACCCCCAGACAGCGAGCTACTGCCAGGTTCAGGAGCAGCACCTCAGCTTGCAGCTGGGCTTGATCAGCATGCTGTAAAATCTGCAGGGAAGGACAGGTGATCCTACAACACCTGAGAAGTAGATTTCAGGCAAAAACAGTGAACTGAGGGCTCCAGACTAGGTAATTCTTTGATATAAAAAAGATATAAAACCTTTTGATACTTAAAGATGAAAATCACAATAATTATCTTATGGGCTTTATGTGATGATATTTTGAATGGTTTGACAGGAATTAACTTAGGGAAAATAGACACCTTATCATTTATCGGTATTGCAATATTTATTCTCTTGATTTACCATGTCTTCTCAAAAGACAGGGCCCTAGATACAAAATTTCTTGCCTTAGAAAAGAGATTACAAGTAACACTAGAACTAAAGGTTCAGGATTTTATTGGTCAAAATAAGCAACAGAAAGAGGAGAAGCTAGGGAGAGCAGAGATGTATGAGGATGAAGAGCCACACAGGTATGGAGAGCCGTCCTGGGTAACAACTTATATTTAACTGGAAAACACCTCTAATTGTATGGACATATTGTTATTGAACATTACCAAATATATAAAGTCATTGATTAATATTTAAGCTTTAGAGTCTCATTTTCTACCAGGCCAGCATGGATGGCGGGATGCTCTGGGCATACCCCAGCTTTGTGGAGCCAGCATGGAAGATTGGCAGAGCCATCTCCCACACTGGCTTCTTGTAGGTGGCAAGGCCAGTGTCTCCACTTGCCTGAGTGGACAGCCTGAACTGGGCAGTGGATGTAAGCTGCCACCGCTCATGGCTGCAGGCCTAGGCTAGTCGAGAACATGGCGGCTGATTGAGAAAAGCCATTTTATTGAATGTCGCCATTTTAATTATCACTCACTACAAAGCATGTCCTTGTGGTATGGTGAAGCATCTTTTGGGTTTATTCTCAGAAGTGGTATAGCTGGTCCTTCAGGGAGAACTGTGGGGATATGGAACCTGAAGAAGTCACTTCCTGTAGCCAGGCAGGACCAGTAGTGGAGGGATAAGGATATCAAACCATTCACAAAACTTTAGACCACAAATTTGTTCTGTTTACAAGATACTAAGGGACAAACATGGAACAGAGACTTAGGGAATAGACAAACAGTAAGTCCCAGCTTGAGACCCATCCCATGTGCAAGAAGCAGTCCCTGACACCAGTCCCTGACACTGTTAATGATACTCTGATGCAGAAAGAAGCCTATCATGTCTGTCTTCTGAGAGACTCCACCCCGCAGCTGACTGAACCACATGCAGAGACCCAAAGCCAAACATTGGTGGGTTCTCAGGGACTCTTATGGAAGAGGTTAAGAAAGGATTGAAGGTCCCAAAGGAGATAAGAACACCAAAAGAAAATTAACTGTCAATTAACCTGCACCCTCAGGAGCTCGGAGAACTGAGCCATCAATTAAAGAGCATATATGCGCTGGAAGTAGGTTCCTGATACACACACACACACACACACACACACACACACATCAAATGTGCAACTCAGTCTTCTTGTGATTCCCCAATAACTGATACTGCTGCTCTTATTATAGCAGTTGCCTATGGAACCCATTCCCCTGGCTGGGTTGGCTTTTCTGGCCTCAATGGAAGAGGATGTGCCTAGCCCAACAGAGATTTGATATTCCAGGGTAGGGGATACCAGGGGAGGCCCCTCGACCTTCTCAGAAAAGAAGGGGAGGGGAAAATTTTAGGAGTTATTGTGTGAGGGGGTACTGGGGCAGGGCAGTGACCAGAATATAAAGTGAATAAATAAATTAATGAAAAAATTTTAAAAAATGTCTAACCCTGGGGCTGGGAGTTGGTAGTAAAAGCAAGCGGTCCTGTCTTCAGATCTAGCACTCATGTATAGAACTTGATGTGAAAGAGACAATGGAGTACTTGAGTTACCAAATACAGGGTGCTGCCTGTTTCCCACTTTCAATGAGAGATCCTGTGCCAAGAGACTGAAGCAGAGTGAAAGAGTAGAACATTTCTGGCCTCTGCACATATGCACATAAGTACATGCTCTTCACTTACTGCATATAAAATGAAAGAACTGTCAACTGACCATCTTTGTATGTCACTTTTAAAAAAAAGATACAGTGGGACCAAGAATATCATGTTCACTTCAGTTTTGTCAGATTAGACTGTTTTGTTTCCAATCACTAAACAAAATCTGTACTCTTCAAAAGGGGCAACTTGCACAAAACTTCAATGTCTATGTTTTGAATTGATTTTTTTGCTATATTGAAAATGATCAAATTCTGTTTAAGTTGATTTAATAATATCCTACATTATACAAAGTAAAACATGAAAATGAATTGAGAAAATACAACAGCTGCTGACTAGGTTTTTTTTTTTTTTTTTTTTTTTTGCTTTCACCGAGGGCAGCAGGAGAAATAGGAAGAGGAATTTCAGCATGAAGGATTTGGAATTACTTCCTGTCAACACAGGCACTAAAATATATGCTTTTTTGATTGAACAATAAACTTCAGTAATAAAGCAGTGAAAAATCCAATAACACCTGATTACAGAAATATTTTATGTTCCATAAGTGAGTCAATACCCAATTTAAAGCAAAAACAAAACCTCGAAGTTCACTGTACCTTGGGTTAAATATTTTGACCATTACACTCACCATGAATTTCATATCAGTAATTGTTAGGCACTGAGTAATACAGCCTTTACAAGGGCTTTAAATGGTTTTATTTACTTTAGGGCACAAAATGCTCAGCAGAAGTTAATTTATTGTGTAATTCTTCTATAAAGTTTTCATTAAAATTGATGCCAAATCTATACCTGAGATAAAGTGCTTAGCGATAAACTTTCTTTTACACAATTATTCTTTCAATTAGAGAAATGAAAGATGTTTTTTGGTAATTATATGAGTGTTGATTTGTATTTGAAGATAACTTACATTCCCTAACTCAAAAACCATGACCCTCTGTTTTCTGTGGCTCCTCAGAGAAAACAGAATCTAATGAAACTGAAGCAGATGAGAAAATAAGTATAATTTTTGTACTAACATGCCTCGAGAAGAAAGAATGATTTAATTAATATGGTAAACCATCTTCAAAGGTATATACTTTAGTGAGGGGCTTGAAAATGCAATTAAAAGTTTAATGTTTTGTTATACTAATATCCTCCTTGATTCAGACTTGCTGGTTAAACTACTAAATGTCACAAGCTATAGATGCTTAAGTCATGTAAGGATTATCTTGCTGTTAGTTGTGGTTTATATTTAAATAGTTGGCTAAGGTATCTTATAAACTAAATGTTTATGGCACATATGTGTGTGTGTGTGTGTGTGTGTGTGTGTGTGTTCAACTTTTTTCAAGAAAATAATGTAAAGATATTTTATTTTCCTGAATTATTTTCATAAGCATCTTAGACATCATTCATTTGTATTTAAAATGTGTAGATTCACATTTCTGTACCCACTGAACAATTCCAGTTATTGGAAAATTATCCATTTGATCTTTATAAGGTATAACAACATGAAAGCTGCCTTTCAGTAGGGAATTGACTGTGTGTAAGAAGGACTGTGATGTCAAAATCCTGAAAACTACCTATCATAAAATCTCTATTCTAGCCACTAATAATGCATCCCTGTGTCACCTATACTTCAAGCAAAATGAGATACTCTAATGCACATACTACAAAGGGATGAGCATCTTACCGGGTAGTATGGATCAATACAGAATCTCATGTTCGGTGCCTACTAGAAATCATGAGTCAGTCAGGGCACAACTAAAGTGGGTAGTATCCAACACAGAGATGAACCACGTGCTGTATCTAATATCCCAAGCAAAGTTTGTTGCTCATTTCAGCCCCAATTACAATCTACCAGGGCTCAACTGCAACAGATTATAATCGGTACCCTAAAAGTGATATCTTCATATGCCCTACATAGTGAGAACCCTTACTAATTTCATCCAGGGGAAGTGGCCTCTGAACTTTATTTAGTTTTATAACGTGTCCTAAGACAGACTAGAGTCCTGTGAAGAGGAAAAAGCAGAATCTAAGGTTCTCCTTGGCTAGAACAAAGAAATACCATCAGTGACTAGGAATGGAAAGAATTTTTATTTTGTTTCTAGGATCGAGACTAGATAAGAAAAGAGACTTGATACCGTGAGTGATGTGTTTCACACATTACCAAACAACGCATTAATGACATTGTGAATACAAACAAATTACTGTCAAATTATTTAAGTTAGATTTCTATAAACCTAAATATAATGCCTCCTCCTTTGTGGTGTCAGGGCTTCAATGCTTCTGCATTCTAGACACAAATTCTTCCAATGAGCTATATCTGCAATCCAGTGCTTCAGTTTTTACAAACATAACAAATTCAATAGAAAACTATTGCAGCATATAATAAGGAGTCTTGAAAAATAAACACAAAGTAAGGTCACATCAGCAGATGCAAGAATATGTTCACCCTTTAGGACTAAAAGAACACACAGTAAAAGTTCTACTAAAGTTTGCTAGAGGTCATGAAGGGTTTTCTGGCAAGCTAAGCATTTTTTACCTCTGTCCTGAGGCTATGGATATTTCAGGCATAAAAATGCAAAGCCAGATGGCATTTCAAAGTTATAACTATATAAGTATAGCAAATAGATTTGCCTGAATATATACAGGGTAATAAAAGAAAAAATGGGGAAGCTATAACTATTTTCAGGACAAAAATATTAGAAGAGAGTGAGTAAATAGGCAGTAGCAATAAGAGTAAATTAATGGAGTTTTCTTATCAAATAGAGAAAAATGGAAAATCAAAACGGAGGGAAAATCATTAAGCACGTATTGTGGTGTTATTCTATTACCGTTTAAAATGTTCTTGTACAATACATATACAATAGTTTGTAATTTTAGGTAATAGTAATTGAAAATTCTAGCTTGATCCTTTACTGTAGAATTGAAAAGCAACAATCACACCAAGTATCTGCACAGACACAGCAGTGTAAAATACGGTAAAAATGAAAAACACAAAAATCAGCCTTTTATCAGAAAATAATTTGTAAAAACTCCATCTCATAACAATTTAGTGCAAACATTAAGTAAAACTCATGTAATCTTTACTTGTTTTAAATAAGAGCTGAGATACAATCATAGTGATAGTTAAAATTTTCTTTATAGGAATCAGGTTGGTTACATCATTGGAAAAGCCAGTCTTTATTCAATGATACTATTGTACGACTATTGCTTCAAGGTAATTTGGTTTACTCCACAGATCTAAAGGAACAGAATGGAGCCAGTTTGTCAGAAAGGCAGGTAGATACAAATGCAGGCAGACTCCTGAGTTCAAGGTCAGCCTGGAACAGAGCTAATTTAGCTCAAGCTCCAGGTGTGGTGGAAATGGTAATCTCAGGACAAGGGCACACCCCTGTTAGCACATCCAGTGAAATTTACAAAGGCAGGAGGAATCTCTAAATAATTCTGCAGTGTTATAGATTGATTGATTGATTGATTGATCGATTGATTGCCTGGGAGCCTCCTAACATGGATGCTAGAACCAAACTCAGACCCTCAGAAAGAACAGAAAATGCTTGCAAGATAGGAGCCATCTTTGTCATTCTTATATTTACTGTCTATATGTTATAATCACAGAAACTCTAGGTTAGAAAATCATCTTTATCTTTCTGAAACTAATGTAGAATTATTACATGTTGTCATTTAAGAAAGCTGTTCTCTCTCTCCCTCTCTCTCTCTCTTTCTCTCTCTCTCTTTCTCTCTCTCTCTCTCTCTCTCTCTCTTTCCTTTCTGTCCTTTGAGTTCTCATTCTGCAGTATTTAATTATACACAGAAAGTAATCTTTCAAGTCTTTCATCCACTGAAATGTTCATTAAGTTTGGAGAGTGCTTCATGTTGCATCTAGAAAAAGTGCATTGTTAACAATTTTTTCTCTCCTCTCTTTTCTGTCTTTTATTGAAGATAGATTCTTTTTTCACACAATATATCCTGATTATGGTTTTCCTCCCTCTACCCCTTCTAGTGCCTGCCAAACTTTCCTCTCCTTCAGAGTGTTTCTTTTTGTCTCTCATTAGAAAAGATCAGGCTTCTAAGAGATAACAAGCAACCAGGACAAAATAAAACATAAGAAAAGCAAATATTCCTCCTCACAAGCTCCAGGTAAAAATAGACTGTGTGTTTTGGAAACAAAACCGTTATAGGAAATAACATTCTTCACATATATGCCAAAGATAGCATATTGATTATGATATATTTCAAATAAATACATTTAAGTCAGTGAGTGCATAGTAATCAGTGCTTATAATCCTGGTACTATGTGGCAAAAGAATTTTAAGTTAAAATTGGGCAACAGCAATGTGAGAACTATCAAATAAACAAATTAAATACAAAAAAATTAAGGAAGAAAGTCAAATCGATAAGCTAGATTTAATAAAATACTAAATTCTTACATGTGATTCCAAGCTTTTTCAACATCCAATCAATTCTGTTATACAGTACATTTAAAACATATTAATATCACTTGAATATGGTGATTAATATATAGGACACAAAATGTCTTTTGAAATTTAAAACTGTGAATCAAAATATTTTCTGATTACTCAAGCTTGTAAATGTAGAAATAATCCTGCATAAAATAAAACAAATTGCTAGATTAACATAACCCATCACTGGTCAAAAAATATTTGTTCACATGTGGGAGAAACCTCTACTACAAGTTTGTCACAGAGTAGGTGAAGCTTCGACTTTAGTATTTTTTTCTCTCTAGTTGCTTTTGCAGATTCTGAAAAGAACCTAAGAGGCAAAATGTAGGTTATACACCATATGACATTTTAATATTACCTTAAACTCTGAAGAGATTTTCTGTGAAGGCCAAAGGTCTGAAACCTCCTCCAACAGTGTTTTCTACCCTTGTCCAAAAAGAATGGAACCACTGCAGTGCTGTTAGTCTAATCTCCAGCTGTCCTGAATACTTGGCATGCAGAGGCAGACCCTACCTACTTCTTTAAGATTGTTCAGGAAGAAAATTCTGTTAAATCAAAGAGGGTAACATGAGCCATGAACTCTGTCGGTTTTTCCATTGTTATGAAGACATACTACAGCCTTTCGTTGTTCTTAATTTATTGAGAACTTAAACCTGAGAATTCTCCCTAGGCTGTATTTCTGATCTCCTATAAGAAACAGAAAAACTTATTTGCTCTTCTATGCACTTCAGCAATGCTATTTTTTTAGGAGTTGGATTATATTTATCTGTCTCCCTTTAGTGCTCAGCTTAATTTATAGAACTCCAGAACTTCACTTCATGCCATATTTCATACACAACTCCTAAGCTTTTATTCCATCTTCATGTACTTCCTGCCAATTGCTTCCTGTGTTTTATTTCATAGTAACATTTTTAGGATCACTGCCATTGTGATTTCTGAAGAAATAACTTTCAGGACTGTATATCAGTAAGTGCGGCTTCTCTGGTTTTGTTTTTATAGTCATGGAAATGGAATTCATATATTTTAGACTTGGTTTCTAGTTACAAAACTGAAAGAAGCAGAAAGTCATGAACAACTTTTAAAAATTTTCAAATAACTAGGGCCAAATAATATTGGTAGTGCTCATATTCAAAATATGTTTATTTATTTGTACTTAAGTGTGTATGTTATTGATAGTACCAGTCATACTAAGTAAATGTTCATTTAATCACTGGTTCTTTGACTTCGAAGAAAATTCTATATTTGTATAGTCTCCAAACTACATTTTGATCTCTCATACCTATAATTATGTAACTGAGATTTAATTACTCTCTTGATGCTACTCAGGCAATTTTTTTTTATCTAATATACACACGCATAACACATACACACACAAACACACAAAATGCATGAGTATCTGTGGGTCATCTTGTATAACTGCCTGTCTTTCAATCTTTCAATGAGTAGTGGTAGCCTACTTCTATCGAATTATTTTTATTTCTGTAAGTGTAGAAGTTCAACTATATGTAAAAAATGCATCTAGAATCAACAGACATCAAAGGTGAAATATAGCAATTAATTACATAGAATGGTATAGACTGATAAGTCCTTTCTAAACCAATGAAAATAAAGTAAGAAGGTAGTTGTGGCAGAGGAGAGGGGATGGGAAATAAATACATATATATGTTGAACTAGCAGAGAGCTGCCTGTCTTTGTCGGTGTCTTCTGAATACTAAGATTAAAGGCACCCATCTCCAGGACTGAGTGAATTATAATTTAAATAGTCTCCACAGGTTATTTTCATGAAAACAGTGATCTTTTAGCACATGTTTTCTTATTTAAAAAAAAAAGAGGTAGGGTGTAAGTGCACACAAAGACAGTATCTTTGAAAGATTGTGAAGTGTACCTTCCTACACCAAAGACAATGGAATGGATGAGTGATGGTTCCATGTAGGTCCCAGCTCACCTTTTCCATATTAAAAGTGTTGTGTGGCTCTCACCCTCAGCAATGGGGCCCCACTGTCAGTTTGAGAAAAACAATGCACTGTCTTAGCAAAACTCTGGGCAGATAACTACACACTTACAAATTGATATTTCCAGAGAAGAATTTTTTATTTCCAGGCAGAGACACCATGGTTAGAATCATAATCGTTGTCTTCAGAATTGGTATCCTATATACCAATTCATTAAATAAGCATGCAATTTTCTACATATAATAATCTTATAGAGAAAACCCCATGATGCTGTAGTTGTGGATTCACAGATATAAGGAAAAGAAATACAAGTGAATACTATGGGATTTTAATCCCCTTGATTACAGAATTTAAGTGCATTACTGTTAGGCCGTGTATATCTCAGTTGAGCACATAGCACGCCAGATGGTTACGTAGTTTTGTTGCACAACCCAATTTTATGACTCAAGGGGTCACAAATGGCTACTTCATCAGGTATAGGCTGAGGTGTATTTGTGCACTTGGTTTTGCATCATTATTTGTTCAAAACCCAGCAGAATGAACAGTCCTTCTGTGTGGGACTGCATAAGGGTATTCTGGGTCATGGCTGGGCAGGTGCCTAGAACCCTGAGACTCTGTGTGAGTATCTGCAGGAGTTTGGCATGCCCCCTGAACCCAGGGTCCTGAAAAGCAGTCTAGCCTCCATAGATCTACATTGTTCAGTCATGTAGGCTATTACAGCCCCTTCCAAAGTGCACAAGTAGAGGGTATGACTAGAAGCCTCAGGGCCTAGGGATTTACATACTAATGAAGGCCAGGGAGTGGAGCAAATTAAGCATGCCTCCCCAGATCCTCCCCCTTTCTCCCTCCCTATATAACTCAGGACTGCCCTGAGTTTTATGGGGGTACACCCACCATGACAATAAACCTTTTGGAATCAAGAAGTTCCTCGTGTCATTGGGGCCTGCCACCGCCAAAGCCTCCAGGCCACTGAAACAATAGATGTTCCTCCTGCATGTGGGACCTGCCACAGTGTGGAAGCCCCTCTGGGACTCCACAGCTGCGGCCCATCAATTTTTCCCCACACTTCTGATCCTATGTGACTGCTTCATGGTTTCTCTAGAGAGAATAGATTGGGTATAGCAGACACAACTTATGCAGGTTTCCCTATTAAGCTTACCAGAAATATCAAATAACTCTTGTAACTAAGAATATTTTTATGTGTATATTTATCAGCAGCAATTAGTGTAGGGAATTGTACTGAAAGTCTTATTATATATAATAATTTGGTTATGAATCCCGCTCACACAATTCAGATGTATAGGCTTTCTTAAAATATATTACAAAGCAATATTGCTATACAAAATATATTACATTTGTGAATCTGAAAGTGGAAGTCACTACTGAGCTTTCTTTATAATGCGGAGTTTTTACTTTTTCTTTGTGATTTTATCCCATATTCAGGTTGTCATACTGTCTTAACAGATGTTTGACATATCTGCCTTCTTTTTTATTATTACACCAGCTACCATAGCTCCAACTCCATGAAGCAAGAACATATATATATAATAGAAATTCTCAACACAGTACGGAACTTGTCTTTGACAGGGTGTTGTTGAACTATACTAGCAATGATCTTAGACAGCACAGTGCCATTGATGCTCTTAGATCAACGACATTACTAACTTGATAAAAACAAAACAAAAATAGTAAGCAGACACAATAGTTTATGTACACAAGGAACAAAAGGTCTGATTGCTGACTGCTAGTAAAGATAAAACAGCTATTAAAGTAGGGGTGACTAAAGCCAAAATTTAAGAAAAAAACACAGTAATTTACATTTATTCCTCAATATCATTTTCTATAGAGGCTAGATGGGAAGAATTAAGTAAAAGGGATAGAAATATATCTCTGCATTTTATTTTTTAATTATTTTTTTGAGTGTGAAAATACTATCTATAATCTGTAAGCAATGCTTGCCTTTCCTTTATTATTTTGTAAAGAGATAAAAGTCCCAAAGTCTTCCACTCTAACATTTTCTGTAATTAACTCCTGTTCTATAATTTTGGAAGTTGATGCTACAAATACGGTAGCAGCTTTCCAAGGGTGAGGGCAGTTAATGAGGGAGGTGTACCTGTGGCTGTACTATGGCAGATTTACAAAAACTCCGCAGGTGAACTTTCATAACTGGTGTGACTTACAGGTTTGTTTTCTCAGCCTAAAATTCAGCATGACATCCCTTTCCAAAAACGATCAATGGAACTCCTTTAAGTGCCTATCCTTCACAAAATACCAATAGTGAGCTTTCTTAGAAAGGACACGGAAGGGTCGTTGTAGATACAGAATTATTTTTTCTGAGCTTTTGAGTTCATAAACCCATTTTCACATATCATTCTAGCCCTTCATCTTCTCAAGTCTTTTCTGTGATTACAAGAGATCACTTTTGAAGTCCTTTCTCGCACCCAGTTAGGCTAACTATTGTTGCTACTTGAAAGGCAATCGAACCAACTAACTCATTATGGCCGAGTATCCTAAGAGAGCGAAGTTTTTCTCACATTTTTAATACTGCAGGTTACCTCTGATGTAAGATGATCCAAGCTTTTTCTGCAAGTGTTTCTCAACCTCTACTCAGAAAGTATAAAACCTATAGATCCTTCAACTAATATTATATCACTTCAAAATAAGATCGTGTCTTCTATGGGTAAACTTTCTCTTTGTGCATTTATGGATTGGATGCCATGAGCTGCAGTGAGACAGGCCCTAGAGGAAATTATTTTTCTTTCAAGAGCACATCTTGTCTGGAAGCATGCATTTTATTAGAGGAAATTTTTCTCTACTGAGTAGCAAAAAGTCTTGGGATGGGAGTCTCAATGGTGTAAGGAAATTTATGAAACTGTCCCAGTTGAGCAACTCCTTGTTTGGGAAATTTTGTCAACTGCTTAAATTCAGCATAAAAAGTCTTTACTGGTGAACGTATTTAGCAATTCTCTTTAACACACTGTAGCTACTTGTGTTAGAAGTTGTATATATTGTCTTCAGATTTCTTGGTATTGAAAGGATATTTCAGGGTAATCTCTGAAGGTCTCTAGTCTATATAAATAGCAATGAGTATAGTGTACATTCATATTCTTCCAATTTTTCAGCACAATTTTAAGTTAATACTTCCTTATAACCATTTCAGTAATGCTTTCAATCATAAATTGAGCAGCTCTATCACCTAAAATTTTCAATAAAAAATTTGTTTCTACCAATCACAGACCATAATTGAAGACCATAATTGAATACAAAAATTATTTTTTGTATTATGTAATCATCCCCAAATATAAATATCATAGGTGTTAAAACAATTACTGCCTGTAATCAAGTCAAGTCAGATATGGAATTACAATTTTCTCTTTATAATACTTAATTATATGGCAATATTTAAAATTCCAAATAATTATGTTGGATTTGAAAGAAAAGCCACACCACCATTGTTAGGTTTCTCAAATAAACTTTTATTTTATTTTTTTACTTTTTAAAATACTTTATTCGTTATTTTGTTTATTACATTTCAAATCTTATCCCTGATCTTGGTTTGAAATAAACATTTAAGACTTTAAAATTTTAAGAATTGTCAAAGAAGTAATTTTTAGCAGTTATGTCCTTTAATAATTAAGTGTATCAATTGCTTTCTATACCAAATTAAATTTAGAAATTATCTAGAAATGAAATGATAGTGCTTGTTTATAAACATTTATGTAAATATATGCGTATATTTAATACCAATATTAACCCTACCCGCACCCATTTTAATATTTTTTTAAATTTAATTTTTGTTTGTTTGTTAGTGGTGATGGTACTGGTGGTGTGTGATTGTGTGTGTGGGAGAGAGGATGTGCAGGAATGCATATGCACACATGTGTTTTAATATGTCTACATGTGTATATTTTGTATGGATATATAGACATGTGTTTGCCTATGTACTTATTTATACAATGTAAACGGTGACAAAAGATTGACATGAATTTCTCAATAGCTTCATCAGCATCATGTTGAGACAGTTTCTCACTGCATCTAAAGCTCATCCTATTGCTGGGATTGTTTGGACAGGAAGCCCCTAGGATTTGTCTGTGTCTGTATCCCAAGACATAACTGACTACCTTAGCCAAATAGCCCTCTTCTCAATCTAGATTTCATTCATTTTTATCTTCAATTTTCATTTTTAGTTTATTATACTTGATGTTAATGTATAGCCTAGCCTCATCTGAAACTCAGTGAATGTAGTATCTGAGTCTTCCAAGTTCAGGGACTATCAAGGTAAGACATCTTTTTATACTAGTACCTTTTATTAAGCAATATTGAATTTCAAAAATGTGAATTGAATTTTAAGGGCAGTTAAGACACAGTTTTAGGTATTACATCTCTGGTGTACCAGAGAAAATCCTAGAAGGACAAAGGGCTATACATGACTGGAGGCTCATTCTTTGAGTAGAGAAGTTAAAACTTCTAAATGCAATTTCTAGAAAGGTCACACTCACTGCTTTGCTAAGTAGAACATGGAGAGCAGTACAATTAAAGAAACAAAGACACAAGTTGATGCTTTATTTTAATTAAAAAAGATGTATCTATAATGGACTATAACACTCTAATGTAGGGTATTTTGAAGATTAGGAAAAAAAGTATAGCAGAAGAAACTTGTATATGAAGTTAACTGAAATTTGAACACCAACTGAAGAAATGAATAGAGGGAAGAACTCTAAAGGGCTGGAAAGCAAGGTGTAGCAAAACATGTCTACCATCCAATAACTTGGAAGACAAGAGAATAAACTGGAGAGAAGCCTGCATTGTATCCTGAAGCCTTGTCCCAAGAAGAAAACATGTAGTTGTCAAGTTGGGAAAGATGAGCATAACTCTGTAACAGAAATACCTAGGTAAGTACAGGTGAGAAATTTTAAAGGATATGCCTTTCTATTTGTGATAAAACCTCACCTTTGTCATACATTGGTCATTTCTTAATGTGTATACCATAAGGACAAAAAACATTCTTTCATATTCTATGAGAATAATGTGTTATATATAACTCAAAAGTTTACAACTTCCAGCACTCAACTGAGTTCCTTTGTAATAAAGATACATTTTTTAAAAGTATGAAATGCTTAGATGAGAGTGTTTCTATTTCCAGACCTGTAATGTATGAACCTGAAAATAAAAGAGAAAATGTAAACAGTGATGCTGTCATTGATTGCTATCAAGAGAGCATTTTGCAAGGAATAAATTCCAGCAAAGCCTACTCTGCAACTTGTCACCTTTTGTAAATCACCATTTCCCTGAAAAATAATAGAAAGGTATTGAAAATACAAAACAGCAGAGCATATTTTGGTCTATCTAAATGCAGAGATAAATTGTTGTTTGCTTTTTGAAGTAGATAAAATGAACATTGATCATAAATATAGCATGTTTTTAGCTAAATGGCATCTAGAAAAACTTTCTAACTTGGACTGCCATTGATCTAGACAAATCAAACCAATATAAATCATGACTAAGTATAATCATTTATGCTTAGGAAAGATTAAATGCTTTTGAGATGTGATTTATTTTCTTTATATACGTAAAACTTTGCCTTTGTAATCAAATGGTGATATGAATCTCAGTAGAATAATTTGCTATCATGTCTTTGCCAAGATAAAATGAAGGAACACTGATATGATTCTTTACTTCAGGGTAGCCATCCAGTGAGTTTCCACAAAAGCATAACTCACACTATCTACTAAAGTAAGAAGACGATGTGAAGATAATTCAGTGGGCAAAGTACTTTTGTGAATGTTTCTTGTCTCCTCTGCCCATCTGTTTTTTTCTCTCTTTGTTGGTCTTTTTTTCGTATATTGGATATAGGGCCTTACTTCTTTAGGTCATAAAGTACTCTCTCAGGACTTCATTTATTTCTTTAAAGAATAACTAAATAGGTGCTGGAGCCAGTGTCGCCGAGCCCAGGCCACGCTGCTGCTGCTCGCCCGTCGCCCCCCATCGTGCACTAGCGGTCCCAAAAGATTCAAAACCCAAGATGACAACCCTCAAGGACCAGCTGATTGTGAATCTTCTTAAGGAAGAACAGGCCCCCCAAAACAAGATTACAGTTGTTGGGGTTGGTGCTGTTGGCATGGCTTGTGCCATCAGTATTTTAATGAAGGACTTGGCAGATGAGCTTGCCCTTGTTGACGTCATAGAAGACAAGCTAAAGGGAGAGATGATGGATCTCCAGCATGGCAGCCTTTTCCTTAGAACACCAAAAATTGTCTCCAGCAAAGACTATTCTGTAACTGCGAACTCCAAGCTGGTCATTATCACAGCGGGGGCCTGTCAGCAAGAGGGAGAGAGCTGGCTCAATCTGGTCCAGCGAAACGTGAACATCTTCAAGTTCATCATTCCCAACATTGTGAAGTACAGTCCACACTGCAAGCTGCTTGTTGTCTCGAATCCCGTGGATATCTTGTCCTACGTGGCTTGGAAAATCGGTGGCTTTCCCAAAAGCCGAGTTATTGGAAGTGGTTGCAATCTGGATTTGGCTCGATTCCGTTACCTGATGGGAGAAAGGCTGGGAATTCACCCGCTGAGCTGTCACGGGTGGGTCCTGGGAGAGCATGGCGACTCCAGTGTGCCTGTGTGGAGTGGTGTGAATGTTGCCGGTGTCTCCCTGAAGTCTCTGAACCCAGAACTGGGTACTGATGCGGACAAGGAGCAGTGGAAGGAGGTTCACAAGCAGGTGGTTGACAGTGCGTATGAGGTGATCAAGCTGAAAGGTTACACATCCTGGGCCATTGGCCTCTCTGTGGCAGACTTGGCCGAGAGCATAATGAAGAACCTTAGGCGGGTGCATCCCATTTCCACCATGATTAAGGGTCTCTACGGAATCAATGATGATGTCTTCCTCAGTGTCCCGTGCATCCTGGGACAAAATGGAATCTCAGATGTTGTGAAGGTGACACTGACTCCTGAGGAAGAGGCTCGCCTGAAGAAGAGTGCAGATACCCTCTGGGGAATCCAGAAGGAGCTGCAGTTCTAAAGTCTTCCCAGTGTCCTAGCACTTCACTGTCCAGGCTGCAGCAGGGTTTTTATGGAGACCACACACTTCTCATCTGAGCTGTGTTTAGTACAATTGTGTTGAGGTGGTGTAGGGGAAAAAAAAATCTCAGTTCCCACAGCTCTACCCTGCTGCCAAGTGGTACTTGTGTAGTGGTAACCTGGTTAGTGTGACAGTCCCACTGTCTCCAAGACACACTGCCAACTGTGCAGGCTTGGATTACCCTGTGAGCCTGCTGCGTTGCTGCCCTGCGCACTCTCACCACACATGCCTAGGCCAACGAGTTCCCAGTCAGTCATAACCCGGCTCCAGTGTGTAAGTCCACTATGCATATCTTGTGCATAAGTGTTCTACAGGATATTTTATGTATTATATGTGTCTGCAGTGTACATTGCAATATTATGTGAAATGTAAGATCTGCATATGGATGATGGAACCAACCACTCAAGTGTCATGCCAATGAAAACACCAAATAAACCTTGAACAGTGAAAAAAAAAGAATAACTAAATATGTCCAATTGTGTCATTTATATTTACAAACAATAGTTACAAGTAACTTATATAGATGGTAAATTTATCTGTATATGTGTAATTGAATGCATATTTATGAACGTATAGCTATTTATTCACTCCTTGAAAATTGGAATGGATTCATATTTTTTTTTACTTTAAAGACTGCCTTCATAATGATAATGTAGACTTGTTTTAGTAAATTCAATAAATTTTTCACCTGTCTTAGTGTCTCACCCAGATTTCAAGTTATATTGACTCTAACAAAGGCTAGTCACTTCTAATCTTTGATTTTGTATTTTACTACTATTTTCCAATTATTTCATGGTAGTAGTGCTTAGGTACAATGCTCTTCATTATGGTAGAATTATATATTTTAGTACTTAATAGCAGGTTTGAGAAGTGTTTCTTTGATGAATTGAATTAGTGTATAGTACACTATTTATTGTTTTAAAAGAGCTGAATTTGTTATTTGAAAACTTAAGAGATAGCATACCCATGTGTTTGTTAGTGTTACTTTGCTGTAATGAAACATTATGGTCAAAAGCAAATTGGGGAGGAAAGGATTTATTTCACTTACCTGTCCTACAACAGTTTGTCATCAAAAGCAATGAGAACAGAAACACAGGTATGACAGGAACCTGGAGACAAATGTTGATACAGAAGCCCTGGAAGAGTGGTGCTTCCTCTCTTGTTTACCATGGTTTTCTCAGTCTGCATTCTTATAGAATCCAGGCCTACAAGAGAGGTGTCCCCACCAACAATGGCATTCCCATATCAATCACTAATTTAGAAAATTCCCTGCAGCCTTGCCTACAGCCTGATTTTATGGTGGCATGTTCTTTCTCAAGGCTATCTCTACTCCAAGGAATCTCATTTGTGTCAGTTTGACATAACATTAGCCAGTATACCATCCCCCAGCTTTTTTTCTTTTTCTTTTCTTTCTTTTTTTTTTTTGGCTTCATGAATAGACAATTTTCAAATTTAGATTAGAGTTTTCCAGGAATCCTGCCAGAACTTGTTTAAGAAGTAAGTAATTTCAGCCATTGTAGGAATCTATGATGCAGTTCGTTTATATTACTTGTAGAATATTTGTGAAGAATGAAAATTGAAGAAATTGCCTTTGTAATAACCCCTTGCTCAATGAAGAAGATTCCAGTAATATTTGAAAGGTGCTTTACTCTTTTAAGCACTTTCTTTATTTTCTTCATTTATTCCTTCTCTTTCTTTACTGACTCAAAAGATATGCTATGTGAATACCTCCTTTTTACTGTAGTGCTCTGAGAAGACACAAAAAGAATATCTTATACCACAGTGAGAAGGAATATCTAAATAGACAAAAAATATATAGATGATAGTTGAGAAATAGAATAGATTACCAGTCTATAATTAGTACATATATAATTGATGACATTTAGCTAAATCTATGTGAAAATAGAAATATTCTGTGCATTATATAGGCTATATGGATATGCTCAGTTGATGTTATGACATTCTGTGGTCTAGCTAGTTCGTCATATTTCAAAAACTTCTCTTAAGTGACTTTCATGAGATGTAGAATTTCAATCACTTTAATATTTATGAAGACCTTCCTCAAAGTAATAAAAGCAGTGTACAATTGTTGTAAGAAAGTAGGTTCTCTTTACTGTAGCTGCCTGACAATTGTCCAGCATTCTGGGGTTGGTCTTTCTATGATAAACCCAAATGCAAATCTACAGTAACTTCTTGCCTATGTTTCTGCAAATACAGTCAATGAATTAATGGGTTTGTCACATTGGGCTTGGATTTAATCTTTGGGATATTATTGATCTCTCTTGGGTGAATAAACATTTATCACAACTCACTTAAAAAATAATCAATGCTCTGTGTCTCTTCTGACTCAATTATGTATTTCATTTATTTATTTTATTCATATAAATGTAAAGCTAATGTTATCTCTCTGGTATCAACTAGTGTTTTGAATATTCGTATGAAAAACTTTGACCTTGGGGCTAGAGAATTAACTAAGTGTTTAAGATCACTTGCTGTTCTTTCAGGGGAAGTAGTAGGGTCATCACGCCCATCACATAGTGGCTCATATATCTGTACCTTCATTTGCGGGAGGTTCAGTATTAGCTGTTTTCTGTTGTCCATGGACACTAGGCATAAACAAATTATGTATACATACATACATACATACATACACACAGAAATTAATAGGAACACAGAAAATAAAACTCTAATGAAATGATATTTTAATAAACATCCTTAAGAAACTAGTAAGTTCTATATTATCATTATTTTTCCAATTCGACTTAAGAAGTATATAGCACACGAAGTGTAGAACCTTCCCTGAGTCTACTCCGTAAGGCAACTAGAGCCAAGTTTCAAAGGGCAAAGATTGTCCTGTGTCCCTTGTCATTAATCATTCTGTGAAACTATATCTTTCCGGAGAAAATACACCTATCTTTGGAGACAATTTGCTACTTTTTAGTCATGTATTTACAAGTCTGATCTTTATTAATACAATTTTGCAGAACTTGCTGACAAAGTGACATTTGAAAGAGGGGAACTTGGGTAAGTGACAACAGTCAGCTATTTCTTTATTAAGAGGTTTTGCCAATTCTGTGCTTCAACCTAAAATAAATACAGTACATTGTGACCAGGAAGGAGCCCTGCTACAGTCTAAGCAGATGATAGAAAAATCTAAGATAAACATAAAAGATATGAATGAATGTTTATATGAAAATACATCCATATGGTTATTAGACATTTGAAATTTTTTGGAGACTTATTACATAAGTCCTTTGGCATTTTAAAAGTCAGGATACATGGTTATTGAGTTTCAGGTCTTTCATGAAGAATTTATATATATATCCCACATTATAAGTAGGCTTACAAATATTTTCTGATTTTCTGTAAGTTGTGAGGTCATTTCGCTGGTCAATTCTTTTTCTGTGCAGAAGATTTGCAGTTTGGTGCAATACTGCTTGTCTGCACTTGTATTATTGATTGTGCCTTTAGTTTACACTCAAGAAATCATTGCCAAGATCAAAGTCAAATTGTTTTCTCCAATGCTCTTTTCTTCAATATTTCTTTTATTTTAAGGTTTTTTTAATTCTTAATTAATTTTGACTTGGATTTTGCAAGGGCATATGCCATGCCATAATGGTTTAATTTTGCATGTGAGTATTCAGTTTACATAGCATCACTTTTAGGAAAACACTTTCTTTTTCCTATGTGTGTCTTTGATAACCAGAGGAAGAGTCGTTTGTCTGTCCTAACAGTGATGGTAGATTTAAATCACAGCTCAAAGCTGGCAGCATGTTAAGGACTGCATAGCCATATTGTTCAAGTAACACAGTCACAACAAAATTCATGGAGGAAGAAAAATAATATCCTAGGGAGATATTAAGCACCAAATTGATAGATAAGTTTCTCACATATAAAATTTACTCATTCCAAGGAATCTTCGCTTACTTCCCCAATGAAAAGACGTACAATTCTGAATGCTTGTAACTATATTGTATTCAAACATGTTTCCTGTTGATTAGACAACTTATGGACTTTGTGTAGCTACTTCCTTTAAATCAAAACACCCACAACTGGATGGAATAAGGAATCACATACAAAAAAAAAATCAAAAAAGATAAAATAACAGTTCAGGAAGAAAAGTAAATTGACAAATCCCAGGAAACTCAGAAATTAAAACAAACTCTAAAATTATACAACCAAGCCACCAAACCAAACAAAGCAAAAACCAAAACAAAGCCATAAAACCCCTTCCAAAGGTCATTAATAGTCAATGGTTTCTGGTGAGAAGCAGACTCTCTGAAGTGTCTCTCAGTCAGTTAAGTAGTGAGTAGGGATACAGCTTTTCTGCATTACCAAATGGGGTTTGGGTGACACCACTCCCTTAGAGCTTCCTAGTTTTCTTCTGGTAACCTTTATCCATACTCTGTAAATATCTCTCATAAACTTGCTGCTCCCTCATGTTGGACTAAGGTAAAACATGCCATTGGTCTGTCATTAGGATACTAAGTGAGTGAACAGACAAATTTATATCCTGAAAGAAAATGTTACACAATGGGATCAGAGAAGGCAGTGTTCACAAACATCACACAATTCATGGACTTTTCAAAACCTAAACATGAAAACCACCATTCTCAAAAAGGAATAATGAATAAATAAGATGTGATATTTTTACACAGTGGAGTTTTATTCAGTGACTAAATAATGACATCATGAGCGATGCTCTGTAGTAATCACATATGTCTCAGCACTTGGGAGACAGAGCCATGTGGATCTCTACAGACCACACCAGCTTGTTATGTAGTGTAAGGTCCAGGACAGCCAGAGATGCACAGAGTAACCCTCTCTTATAAAACAAAACAAAACAAAACAAAACAGATAAAGACATCATAAAATTTTTAGGTAAATGGATGGGTCTAGAAAGAAAAATCCTGAGAGAGACAACAGACCCAAAAATGAAAGTGGGATATGTAGTTCTTTATAAGTGGATATTAGCTGCTAAGTAAAGGATAATCACACTATAATCCACAGACCCAGAAAAGCTAATTAAGGAGGAGGGCTTCAGCGAGGACACATGGCTTTCCTGGGGAAACAGAAATAGCATAGATTTAGCTACTGTACTGGATACAGGTGGTGATGGGAACAGAAGTATACAGTTGGGAGAGAAAGACACTGGAGAAAGAGTACTGGTAGTGATGATCCACACTGGGAGTCATTTTGGGGGTGATATGGAAACCTAGTGCAGTGGAAACTTTCAAGAATCTATGAGGGTGACCCTAGAAAGGACTCCTAGTAATAGAGGATATGGAATCTGAACAAGCTATCTTCTGTAACAAGTTTTCCAGTGGTGGGGCCGGGACATCAACCCAGCCACAAAACCTATTTAGAGCCTGGTTTGCCAAAAGATATGCTGAGGCAATGGGGACTCAGAGCTTGTGGGAGTCCTCAAGCAATGACTAGTCTAACTTGAGACTTACAGCAAGACAGGAAGCCTAGGCCTAACACTACTTATATAGTCATGAACAAAAAACTCAATAGCCCAGAGATCTAATGTAGAACCAAAAATGACTGGCAAAAATGAAAAGACTCAATGAAATGATTCCTCATAATATCTACTGTATACATAGGTCTGTGAGTTGCCAAATCATCATCTGATAGGCTTTGTCTAGCAGCTGATGGGAGCATTAATGTTTACAATATGTAAACATTAGGTAGAGATTAGGGAGCCCTGTGAAAGAGGGGGATGAAGGATTGTAGGAAGATGAGGGTTTAGAACACCAGGAGAACACAATCCACAGAATCAACCAAGCAGGGATAATAGGCGCTCACAAAGGCTGAAGCAGCAATCATGGAGGTTGTATAGGTCTAACCTAGAATCCTCTGCATGTGTTTGCTTGTGTAGCTTGTTGATCTTGTGGGGCTCCTAACAGTGAGACTGGAGGGTATTTACTCTTTGCCTCCTATTGGGACTCTTTTCCTTTTACTGAGTTGTCTTGTCCAGCCTTGGTATAGAGGATTGGGTCCAGTCTTACTATCTCCTGTTTGATTGATAATCCTGGAAGGTCTGTCATTTCTGAAGGAAAACAGAGAAGCAGTGGATCAGGCATAGCAGGGAGGACAGGGGATGTTTGGGAAGAGTGGAGAGAGGAGATGATGCATTCATTATGTATTGTATGAGAGAAGAATGAATTTTTTAAAAAAGCAAAAGAAAAGGGGGAATTATGAGACATCTTGAAGTCATATTTGAGTAGAAAGTGTCTTTTATTTCCAATCTGGTTTTTGTGCTACCCTCCTATAACAGTGAAGTGAGAAGGTTTTAAGATTAGAGGTACTTTATTATTGCTTCAAGATAAGCAAACTTCAATGGGTAAAACGACTTAAAATAAGCAGTTATACAATATTTAAAGGAAAATATCTTGATCTCTAGACAGCAGAGAGATGCTTGCCCTGAGCTGTTGCAATTCTGAAAAACATTGCAACTCTTGGAAATGCTACAGGTCATAGATCTCAAAGAATTCAGTTTACCTCTGCATGTCACTAATGAGAGTAAAAAGAACAAGTATCCTGTACTCAACATTTCTTAAGGACCAGAGTCTCTTTTCTCTGGTGGTTGAGGAATCAATCTGCTTGCAGACATTTTGTGAGTTTTGGAGGCTGACTCTAGTCAACTCTATATAGAGAAACCTCTGGTTAAAGGAGCAAGCGCAACAAAAAATAGACCTTCAAGTTTTGAAGTTTTAAATGAGAATGGTCCCAATAGGGTTATTTGTTTAATGACTCAGTGCCCAGTTAGTAGAACTGTTTTCAAAGGAGTAAGAGATGTGAATTTGTTGGAGGAGGCATGTCATTGAGGGTGGACTTTAGCATCTCAAAAGCCCATGGCACTCTTTTTCTCTACCTTCTCAAAGATGATCAAGCTACTGATCTAGTGCAATGCCTGTCTGTTGCCTGCCATGATGATCATGGTCTAAGCCCCTGAAATGGAAAGCAAGCCCCAAATTAAGTGCATTCTTTGAAAGACTTGCTTTGGTCTCCTCAAACACTAGGCAGTAAAAAGACAAATGCCTTTCTCTTCAGTTGAGAGTTTCTCTTTGATAGTCTATGTTAAAGCCAAAGGAAGGATAGATTATGGAAAACCAACTGGGCACTGAATGGCTGGATCTCTAATCCCATGGAACTAAGCTGTCAAAAATGTATTATCGGTCACATTTAGCATATTAGAGTTTGCAGGCCATCTCTGCTTCTTTATATTCCTGGTCACAGCTTGGGCTTTGGTGTGTATTAGAAAGACATTATCCATTCAGCTTCCCTGATTGGAATGCTTTAGTATCCCACCCATCCAAGACTGTCTATCAGCAATAAAATGTTACACACGGGATTCTTTCTACCACTACTAGTATTGACTTAGCAGATCCAGTCTCCAAGATCATACAATTTAATAAGATGTGAAAGTACTTTATTCACTGAAGAATATCAATGAGGAATTGTTTTATTTTTGGTGCACTGATTAGTTTCTCTGGAAAATAATATCTTTCTCACTATACAGTATGATTCATAGCTAAAATGGCAATATTTCATTTAAAATGTACAACCAAAACTCCATAATATTTTGGCAACACTGTAAACTGTTGTATTTGTTTCCAATCTTATAACATATTGTCATTAAATTTTACTGTGAATTTTATAAACAGATAATAAAGATAAAATCAAGCCAGCTTTAGTCACAGCATACATGGGAAAGGGATCATGAAGTCCCAACTTAACTGAGGAGCTATTGACAATTGATAGCTACTAGGGAACGATAGTCAATTTTCTTCAGAAGACCTGCCTATTAGGCTGATCCTTTTCCAGTGGACAATTCTATAGATACACTTATCCTGCCAACTTTTAAAATTGTGTTATCTTTAAAGATTTATTTCATCATCTTCATATCGTCACTCTATGATTATAATTATAGTACCTTTCATATTATTTACAATTATATGACATCTACAATCACTTTTTAAACCTACTCTTCATTGATATGTATCAAATGCACCCTGTATTCAGAGCCTGAGAAGAGCCATATTATTTTCATACAAAAGTCCCCTAGTCAGCACAGATAGCATTGCCTAAGGAATAAGTATTTGTGAGAAAAGTCCATGTATACATTTATCACTCAGTTATGACATGACTGATTTCAGAGTGAGGCTAAGTGACAGAACAGCATCTCTGTGTGCTTATCTGAGTGCCCATGTGCTGCTTCATATATCTCTCATTCTTTTAAGATCTACATGAGCCAACATTTTCTCCACACTAAGTTGCATGAGGAAATACCATGAGTCAGTTGAAAGTAGGTCAACGAAAAGGGAACCCTCAAAGGTGTCAGATGACATTGGTGGAAGGAACTGTAAAGCCACAGATTGGACAAGCATATAGATACAAGGGACACTGGAAAGAGGATGAGAACACAATGTACTGAATTCAATGTCACACGATTCTCCTGAATTTGTTCTTCCAAAATACTAATTCACTTCCTTTTCTTTGTTTTTACTTGTTAGTTAAACTGGAACTTGTTGGATACAAAAAGAAAGAAAGGAAGAAAGAAAGAAAGAAAGAAAGAAAGAAAGAAAGAAAGAAAGAAAGAGAAAGAGAGAGAGAAAGAAAGGAAGGAAGAAAGGAAGGAAGGAAGGAAGGAAGGAAGGAAGGAAGGAAGGAAGAAAGAAAGAAAGAAAACTTGTCTTCTTCACAGAAATTTACCTGCCTTCACATGGAAATCATATTTTGTCTTATTAATAATTACGAAAGTTTATTGTTGCTATCAGAGTGAATATAATTTTTAGGGATTTTACATAAGTTAATTTGAAAATATTTCTTTAAACCTAATTGTAAAGTTTGTGGAAGAAATAAATGTTATATATTTTCCAGAAGAGTAACATACATCTGCTCTATTTTAGTAACAAATGATGGTGGTGATTAAATGACTCTTTTTGGTTAATCAGTGATATTTGTGTTGCTTAACTATAATACAATTGAGTTCACTTTAAAAATATTTTTCAAATAGAAATTCCAGTGAAAACTTATCTAATTATCAATGTTCATCAAAAACTAAGTGCTTCATAGATAAAAATCTTATTTGGCATTCATATGAATTAATTTGTTGTTGAAAAGACCATCAACAATATCATCTTGTGAAATTTTATTAACTTTCCTTAATGTTAGTCTGATATAAAGTTCCCATGACTTTGAAACCTCACCTTTCTTGTTCTTTACATGAATATGAAGAAAGGATTTCTAAAACTCCATTATACAATTCATTGCCTCATAGCTAACATGACATTTATAAACCAATTCAAATGAAGTATTACAATTGTAAGGATTTCATTTTGGTTTCTAACCAGGTTAAAAAAAATGGCTTTCATTGTAGACTCTCCCCATTGCATTACTTTTTATGCTAAGTTGCTCACAATTTTGAGTGCCTAATTTTTGACAGAGGCTCTAAAGCACATACACTATTGTAAGTAAATATATGTTGGATGATCAAAAATACAGAGTCTTAAATTGTAAGTTCAAGTCTGTAGGTAAGTGTAAGAAACTGATGGCAAAATTTAATGAATGCAATTGTGAAACACAGAAATGGTAGTAATTTGTCTGGCAACCATCTTCGTCCTTCATATTGGATGCTATTAAATGTGATGGTTTTTTCAGTTGAAAGGATTTGCTTCTTTTATTACCAAGTTCATATTACATGTCATTATTTTTTATTCTGATACACGATTCTTTCGTCTTATATTAAATTTCAATAGCAGTTTAAAATAACTAATAAAGTTGAACAAATTGCTATTAAAGATTAATGACAAGGATAGTGCTATTTGATGTTGGATTTAATTTAAAGCATCCATTTATTCAATAAAAAATCCTATTTACAGAGTATTGCATTTTGTTATGTCAAAAGCAATTGTGAGCATATTGGGTTAGCAACCATTAAACATCTTTTAAAGTATTCATTTTCCTAGTTTAGTCCTATGCAGATTATATTACAAAACCATATTAAATTACTTGGTTAAAAATAATTTTTTATTCCATGTCGAATCATTATTTGTTCAGGCATGACTCGATAATATATACTTGAATTATGATTTTACATGAGATAGAATACATCTAGGGAGTTTGTGTATAAAAGAGTGTTTCTGCTAAACAGTTGCTTATATTTTACATACATGAACCTTATTCTATCCAACACCGTGAGAAAAAGATAAATTAAATAATCGAATATACTAGCAGAAATATAGTTTTGTATAATATATAGAATATTTATTAAGTAGTGAAGAAAACTCATATAAAGTAATTATTTGAACTAAATGCCAAATTAGCACTGGATACATTACAATAAAGAATTGGTTAATTCTAATACTACTAATATGCTGATCTTCTTGATAAGAAAGATGTGAATATTTTAACACAGATACAACATTGCAAAATAAAATATTTTGACAAGTAGACATTGGGAGTGACATTTTACGGTTAAAAAAATGGAATCATTTAGATACATGAATGTGTGTAAAAGACAGTCTTTACTAGAGCGTAGATGAAACAGAAGCTGGAGTTTTCAGACTTGGGTTCAATGTCTTTCCCTTGGACAGTGGGTCTTTATTGCATGCCAGAATCTTGAAAAAAGGCTGTAATGCAAGTGAAAGTATGAACTTATCAGAATAATTGAGGGCAAACAGCAAACAGAAAGCATCCTTGATGCCCTTCATATAGGCTATCATCAGGAGGTTTGTTCCAGATTTAAGGTGAATCATTCCACCTCCAAATATGTGGATTTATGGTTGTTTTCCCACTTCACAGGATTTCATTAAGAAATATCCCTCACAGCCATTTGAATTTGAGTTAACTCTAAGAATGTAACCAAGAATAGCCAGCGCAAGACCACTCCTCATTAACTTGACATACTCATATCTCCTTATGTCATACTTAATTTCCAAATAAAAACATTAACCTTGTCATAATTACATCTTATATGATATAACTACCCCACATATAACTGCAAGTACATTATTAATATCAGAATGGGTGGCAATAGCATGGAAGCACACTATTTTAGTATCTTAAAACTTAAATATAATAACCATTGATATTCTCTCAATTGATGTTACCTTATATGATAAAGAAATAAATGACTGAAAACATGGACACCTGAACAAACACATGCTAAAAATATGACAGAAACAGGCAGGGCAGTGTGTTAAGTAGAATCCTGATTTCTGTAAATGGTCACGCATGATCTTAGCAGGTATTTATAATTACTTCTTCACTATTTCTTCTGCCTTCAGAAAGCACTTCAGCAGGTCTTGGTTCTTTTCCAGGAGGAGCAATCTGTGCCTTTATTCCTGATCGGTCTTTGCCCTTTGGCATCCTGACTATATTGGGTTGTTGTAGTTTCCCACTGACTTTAATTTCAAAAGATAGCATCACTACAAGATGTGCTAAAGGATTTCCTGTACTCAAGACACAATTTTTCTTATCTTCTTTTTGGAAAACCAACCCAACACTTGTTATTCTATATTAATTACCCCTACTAACACTGCTATTCCTTTCCTAGCCTGTTGACTCAAAGGCACCAGAAGCCCAAAGTGCACAGTCCAAAGTCTGAGCTTCTAGTTCGATGGAATACTTGCTTTATCTCCTGGCAGTAAAAACGTCCCTTCCAGAAAATAACTATTGGGCCCTCAGAATTTAAGGTCATAGGAACAGGAAACTTTTTTTTGTTGGTTTTGCTAATGGGCCACTATGAGTGAGAACCATGATGAGTAGAGTCATTCCCTTTCTTTCTTTCTTTTTTTTTTAATTGGATGTTTTATTTACATTTCATATGTTGTCTCCTTACCCCATCCCCCACCCACCCAGGAACCCCCTATCCACTCACTCCTCGTCCTGCTTCTCTGCGGATGTACCCCTACTTAACCCCCACTCCCACCTCCCCACCCTCAAATTCCCAATCCCTGGGGCATCCAGGCTTCTTGAGGCCAAGGATCTCTTCTCCCACCTATGCCCAGCAGGGCCCTCCACTCTTAAGTATACAGCTAAAGCCGTGGGTCCCTCCCTAAGTGCTCCCAGGCTGGTGGTTTAGACCCTGGGAGCTGTGGTTGGTTGGTATTGTTGCTCTCCTGATGGGGCCACAAACCCTTTCAGCTCCAATGGTCTTCACTCTAACTCCTCCATTGGGAACCCCATGATCAGTTCAATGGCTAGTTCTGACCATCTGCCTCTGAATATGTCAGACTCTTGAAGACCTCTGAGGATACATCGATATCAGGCTCTTATCAGCATGTACTTCCTGACTTCCACATCAGCATCTACCTTTGGTGACTGCACATGGGATGGATACTCAGGTGGAATGGTCTTCAGATGGCCCCTCCTTCAGTTTCTGCCCCTCACTTTGTCTCCATATTTGCTCCCTTGATTATTTTGTTGCTCCTAAGAAGGACCGAATGACCCCCACTTGGTCTTCCTTCTTCATGAGCTTCATGTGGCCTGTGAGTTGCACCTTGGGCATTTCAAGGTTCTGGGCTAATATCCGATAATCAGTGAGTGAATACCATGTGTGTTCTTTTGTGATTGGCTTACCTCACTCAGGATGATAATTTCTACTTCCATCCATTTACCTAGGAAACTCTCAAATTCATTGTTTTTAGTAGCTGTGTAATACTCCATTGTGTAAATGTATCACATTTTTTGAATCCATTCCTCAGTTGAAGGACATCTGGGTTCTTTCCAGCTCCTGGCTATTATAATTAAGGCTGCTATGAACATAGTTGAGCATATGTCCTTGTTATATGTTCAAGCATCTTCTGGGTATATGCCTGGGAGTGGTATAGCTGGATCCTCAGGTAATGCTATGTCCAGTTTTCTGAGGAACCGCCAGACTGATTTCCAAAGTGTTTTCACCATCTTGCAGTCCCACCAACAATGGAGGAGTGTTCCTCTTTCTCCACACCCTCGCCAGCATCTACTATCACCTGAGTTTTTAATCTTAGCCATTCTGACTGGTGTAAGACGGAATCTCAGGGTTGTTTTGATTTGCATTTCCCTGATGACTAAAGATACTGAACATTTCTTTAGGTGCTTCTCAGCCATTCGAGTTTCCTCAGCTTTGTTAAGCTCTATACCCCATTTTTTAATAGGGTTATTTGATTGTCTGGAGTCTAATTTCTTGAGTTCTTTGTATATATTGGATATTAGCCCTCTATCAGATGTAGAATTGGTAAAGATCTTTTCCCAATTTGTTGGTTGTCGTTTTGTCCTATTGACAGTGTCCTTTGCCTTACAGAAACTTTGCAATTTTATGAAGTCCCATTTGTCAATTCTTGTTCTTAGAGCATATGCCATTGGTGTTTTTTCAGGAACTTTTTCCCTGTGACCAAGTATTGGAGGCCCTTTCCTACCTTCCCTTCTATTACTTTCAGTGTATCTGGTTTTATGTGGAGGTCCTTTATCTACTTAGATTTGAGCTTTGAACAAGGAGATAAGAATGGAACAATTTTAATTCTTCTACATGTCCTCCAGTTGAACCAGCACCATTTGTTGAAAATACTATCCTTTTTCCACTGGACAGTTTTAGCTCTTTTGTCAAGATCAAGTGACCATAGGAGTGTTAATAGGGTTAATTTCTGGGTCTTCAATTCTATTCCACTGATCTTCCTGCCTGTCTCTGTACCAATACCAAATAGTTTTTATCACTATTGCTCTGTAGTACAGCTTGAGGTCAGGAATGGTGATTCTTCCAGAATTTCTTTTATTGTTGAGAATAGTTTTTGCTCTCCTGGGTTTTTTGTTATTCCAAATGAATTTGAGAATTTCCTTTTCTAACTCTGTGAAGAATTGAGTTGGGACTTTAATGAGAATTGCAGTGAATCTGTAGATTGCTTTTGGCAAGATGGCCATTTTTATTATATTAATCCTTCCAATCCATGAACATGGGAGATCTTTCCATCTTCTGAGATCTTCTTCAATTTCTTTCTTCAGGGACTTGAAGTTCTTGTCATACAGGTCTTTCACTTGCTTGGTTAGATTCACACCAAGGTATTTTATATTATTTGCGACTATTGTGAAGGGTGTCATTTCCCTAATTTCTTTTTCAGTCTGTTTGTCTTTCATGTAGAGGAAAGCTACTGATTTGTTTGTGTTGATTTTATAACCAGTCACTTTGCTGAAGTTGTTAATCAGGTTTATGAATTCTCTGGTAGAAGTTTTGGAGTCACTTAAGTATACTATCATATCATCTGCAAATAGTGATATTTTGACTTCTTCCTTTCCTATTTGTATCCCTTTGATTTCTTTTTGTTGTCTAATTGCTCTGGCTAGGACTTCCAGTACTATATTGAATAGGTAGGGGGATACTGGGCAGCCTTGTCTAGTCCCTGATCTTAGTGGGATTGCTTCAAGTTTCTCTCCATTTAGTTTGATGTTGGCTACTGGTTTGCTGTAAATTGCTTTTACTATGTTTAAGTAGGGGCCTTCAATTCCTGATCTTTTCAAGACTTTTATCATGAAGGGATGTTGAATTTAGTCAAATGATTTCTCAGGATCTAGTGAGATGATCATGTGGTTTTTTTTTTTGAGTTTGTTTATATAGTGGATTACATTGATGGATTTCTGAATATTGAACCATCCCTGCATTCCTGGTATAAAACCTACTTGATCATGATGGATGATTGTTTTGATGTGCTCTTGAATTTGGTTTGCTAGAATTTTATTGAGTATTTTTGCATCGATGTTCATAAGAGAGGTTGATCTGAAGATCTGTTTCTTTGTCGGGTCTTTGTGGGATATGGGTATGAGTGTAATTGTAGCTTCATAGAACGAATTGGGTAGTGTTCCTTCTGTTTATATTTTGTGGAATAGTTTGAAGAGAATTGGTATTAGGTCTTCCTTGAAAGTCTGATAGAATTCAGCACTAAAACCATCTGGTCCTGGGCTTTTTTTGGTGGGTAGACTTTTAATGACTGCTGCTATTTCCTTATAGGTTATGGGACTTTTTAGATGGTTTATCTGCTCCTGATTTAACTTTGGTACCTAGTATGTGTCTAGAAAGTTGTCCATTTCATCCAGGTTTTCCAGTTTTGTTGAGTATAGGCCTTTGTAGTAGTATCTGATTATTTTTTGAATTTCTACAGTTTCCGTTGTTATGTCTCCCTTTTCATTTCTGATTTTACTAATTTGAATACTGTCTCTGTGCCCTCTGGTTAATCTGGCTAAGGGTTTATCTATCTTGTTGATTTTCTCAAAGAACCAGCTTTTGGTTTTGTTGATATTTTGTATTGTTCTTTCTGTTTCTATTTGGTTGATTCGAGCCTCGAATTTGATTATTTCCTGCCTTCTACTCGTCTTGGGTGTATTTGCTTCTTTTTGTTCTAGAGCTTTTAGTTGTGCAGTCAAATTGTTAGTGTGTGCTCTCTCCAGTTTCTTTTTGTAGGCACTTAGAGCTATGAGTTTTCCTCTTAGTATTGCCTTCATGGAGTCCAACAAGCTTTGGTATGATGTGTCCTCATTTTCATTGAATTCTAAAAAGTCTTTAATTTCTTTCTTTATTTCTTCCTTGACTAAGTCATCATTGAGTAGAGAGTTGTTAAGTTTCCATGTGCATGTGGGTTTTCCATTGGTTTTGTCATTATTAAAGACCAGTCTTAGTCCGTGGTGATCTGATAAGATGCATGGGATTATTTCAATCTTTTTGTATCTGTAGAGGCCTGTTTTGTGACCAATTATATGGTCTATTTTGGAGAAGGTACCATGAGGTGCTGAGAAAAAGGTATATTCTTTTGTTTTAGGATGAAATGTTCTATAGATGCCTGTTAAGTCCATTCGGTTCATAACTTCTGTTAATGTCAAAGTGTCTGGGTTTAGTTTCTGTTTCCATGATCTGTCCATTGCTGAGAGTGGGGTGTTGAAATCCCCCACTATTATTGTGTGGGGTGTAATGTGTGTTTTGAGCTTTAGTGAAGTTTCTTTTATGTGTATAGATGCCCTTGCATTTGGAGCATAGATGTTCAGTATTGAGAGTTCACCTTGGTAGATTTTTCCTTTGATGAGTATGAAGTGTCCTTCCTCATCTTTTTTGATTAATTTTGGATGAAAGTCGATTTTATTTGATATTATAATGGCTAGTCTAGTTTGTTTCTTGTGACCATTGGCTTGGAAAATTGTTTTCCATCATTTTATTCTGAGGTACTGTCTGTCTTTGTCACTGAGGTGCACTTCTTTTATGCAGCAAAATTCTGGGTCCTGTTTGTGTATCCAGTCTGATAGTCTGTGTCTTTTTATTGGGGAATTGAATCCATTGATGTAAAGAGATATTAAGGAAAAATGATTGTGACTTCCTGTTATTTTTGTTATTAGAGGTAGAATTATGTTTGCATAGCTATCTTCTTTTGGGGTTTTTGGAAGATTATTTCCTTGCTTTTTCTAGGTTGTAGTTTCCCTCCTTGTGTTGGCGTTTTCCATCAGTTATTCTTTGAAGTACTGGGTTTGTGGGAAGATATTGTGCAAATTTGGTTTTGTCATGGAATATCTTGGTTTCAACATCTACAGTGATTGAAAGTTTTGCTGGGTATAGTAGTCAGGGCTGGCATTTGTGTTCTCTTAGGGTCTTTATGATGTCAGTCCAGGCTCTTCTGGCTTTTATAGTCTCGGGTGAGAAGTCTCGTGTAATTCTTATAGGTCTGCCTTTATATGTTACTTGACCTTTTTCCCTTACTGCTTTTAGTATTTTTTCTTTGTTTTGTGCATCTGATATTTTGATTATTATGTGACGGGAGGTATTTCTTTTCTGGTCTAGTCTACTTGGTGTTCTGTAGGCTTCTTGTATGTTTATGGGCATCTTGTTCTTTAGGTTAGGGAAGTTTTCCTCAATAATTTTGTTGAAGATATTTACTGGCCCTTTAATTTGGGAATCTTCATTCTCATCTATACCTATTATCCTTAGGTTTGGTCTTCTCATTGTGTCCTGGATTTCCTGGATGTTTTGGGTTAGGAATTTTTTGCATTTTGTACTTTCATTGACAACTGTCTCAATATTTTCCATGGTATCTTCTGCACTTGAGATTCTCTCTTCTATCTCTTCTATTCGGTTGGTGATGCTTGAGTCTATGACCCCTGATCTCTTTCTTAGGTTTTCTATCTCCATGTTTGTCTCCCTTTGAGATTTCTTTCTTGTTTCTATTTCCATTTTCAGATCCTGAATGTTTTTGTTTAATTCCTTCTTTGTGTTTTCTTGCATTTCTTTAAGGGATTTCTGTGATTCCTCTTTAAGGGCTTCTACCTGTTTACTTGTACTCTCTTGTATTTCTTTAAGGGAGTTACTTATGTCCTTCTTAAAATCCAATATCACCATCATGAGAAGTGATTTTAATCCTGAATCCTGCTTTTCCGGTGTGATGGAGTGTCCAGGGCTTACTATATTGGGAGAACCTGGTACTGATGATGCCAAGTAACTTTGGTTTCTGTTGCTTATGTTCTTGTGCTTGCCTTTCGCCATCTGGTTAACTCTAGTGTTACCTGCCCTCACTGTATAAGACTAGAGTCTTTATTTCAGGTTATCTTGCTTGTGGCAGAGCTCCTCAGTGTCCAGATGTCTCTGTGGTCTTATGATCCTAATCTCCTGGGTGGAAGAACTCCTGGGACTCAGGCCACCTCTTGGATCTGGAAATCATTCTGCTCTGAGTGCAGTGGTTCCTCTAGGATGGCTCAGGATACAATGTCTCTCAAGTGCAAACCAGCTCAGTGTCTGCTGCTCTGAGTGCAGTGACTCCTCTGCTGCTCTGAGTGTAGTGGCTCCTCTAGGATGGCTCAGGATTCAGCATCTCCACAGGAGCAGACCAACTCTGTGTCTGCCCCAGCCCAAAGGACCAGACAGGGGTGGAAGGGAAGTGGGATTCCGGAGGGGCGGGGTTTGGGTAGCTGGTGGGTCCTGAGTGTCCCTGCCTCCCAGTTTTAACTCTGGAGCTTAGGGAGTGAGATGGAGTTCTTACTGGCTGCTCTGAGTGCAGTGGCTCCTCTAGGATGGCTCAGGATTCAGTATCTCCACAGAGGCAGACCAACTCTGTGTCTACCCCAGCCCAAAGGCGAGTCATTCCCTTTCTACCTATAATTCCTGGATCCATGGTTGCTGGCTATGGGAGAAACTATATTAAATCATATATTGAGGGCTGATTTTAAACACACATTATATTATGGAAAAACCTATCCCAGGCTTTGAAACTGCTGTCACCTAATTGATGCTGCAACTGTGTCTTTAAATGGCCATTCCATTCTTACTTCAGGATGGTGGGGAGCACCATCAGTGGATCCAAAAGTAAAGGAAAGGCTGAGTAAAGGAAACTTCACTGACAAAGGAAGTCCACCATTTTGTACTGAGCTCAGGGCTCTCTGGTAATGTCAGACTTTGATCTTAGCAGCAGGGCTTTTGGGCAGGTACTCAGCCTCACTAGCAATGCCAGGTAGAGCTTTCATCTTGGGGGACAAACTTAAATCCTTTCAGAAAATGTTTTGTTATTCTAATGATATATATTATCACAATTGTGAGCATTTCTTGTCAAGGATGTCACTACTGTACCTCTCAGAGTTGAGACTAACATTGCTTTTCTCCTTGAGTAGCAAGGAAAACACCTTCTATTAATATAGAAGCTAACTAGTAGAGACAAAGCCTCCAGGTAATTACCAGTGTGATTTCTTCATGTACAATGGTTTGAGTTTGGGTCTTTCCAGCTATAGGGTATTTCTGCAACATATGAGAGAGCCACTATTGGCATTGGCAATTGCCTATAATGTTTAGGAATCTATGAATACTCACTGGCAAATGTCATTGAAAGAATTAACCCATTCCTGGCTCTGGATTTTTAAAACTTTGTTAGCTTGTAGTATCTAATAGGAGCATTTTCATGTGTATGCATCCTAGTTAGGGTTTCTATTGTTGCAACAAAACACCAAGACCAAAAATTAAGTGGTAAAGGAAAAGATTTATTGAGATTTCCCTTCCACATTGCTGTTTATTACCAAAGGAAGTCAGGACAGGACCTCAAGCAGGACTGGAAACTAGTGGGCAGAGCTGGTGCAGAAGTTATAGGGGAATGCCACTTACTCTTACTAGGTTGTTTCAGATGGGTTACTCAGAAGGCTTTCTTATCAAACCCAGGATAAGCAGACCTGGGATGACACTAGTCAAAATGGTCTGGGCCTACTGCCCACAAATTTAAACAATGTCTTGTAGCTGTATCTTATAGAGAGATTTTCATAATTGAGGCTCCTTTCTCTCTGATGAATGTATCTTGTGTCAAGTTCACATAACACCAGCCAGTAGAGCATGCAAATATTTTAGGAAGCTTCTAGAGTACTAAGTTTCGAGAAAACTTTTTAAAATGGCTTTGCTATTATTTATTCCTCTCCATATTATTTTTTCTACCTCGATTGCCCATCGTTAGCTCTAAAAACCTAAAAAGAAATCGGTCCTGTTTCATTATTTTTTTTCACACTCTATTTCCATTATTTTCCTATACCATTAGGTTAATGTTATTTCCCTTGAGAGTCCCCATGCCACAGCCCCATACCAATTGCCTGACCTCTGCTATGACAGAGAGTTAACATCTAGAATATACCAAGAAATAAAAATTAAATATCAAGAAAACTTGCAATCCAGCTAAAGCATGGAGCATGGCTGGGGTCTACCAGACTTTCCCCATCCCCGTTAGCATAGCATGGCAGTTATTGTTGTACTTCTTTATCTCATATTTAGACAGCATTATTAGTATAACTTTAAGGTTGTGGTTTTTGATATTCCTAGAAGACAAGTCTCACAGCCAGCTCCTAATCCTCTGCCTCTTTCATCTCCCCACCCTGTCCCCCAATAATTTCTGAGCCTTAAATTCTGGAGAATTCTCACTCCAGAACTCCACATCTTCATTTTTGAAAAATTCTAACCTGGTCTTCATTTGTTTCAAAGAACAGTTTTGTTGATGAGGGGTGAAAACAACTCTTATCTGTGTATATAAGGATAAATATTTAGAAAGTAGTTAGAGATAATGCTAGTGTAACTACAGGCTGTTAAGAAATGCTGAGTCAGGAAACAATAGTCTTCCCCAGGGAACACAATAGAAACTGATTATTTCATACCAAATGGAGAGTTGTGTCTTGAAAACATGCATATGAGGGGCATTATGCAGATGGAGCAAGTTTTTCTGACTCAGTAATAATATATGCATACACATATGCATATACTTATGTAACAACAGCTAATGATAACAGAGATTGATTTTGAAAGAGAATTAGGAGGTATATAAATATGTGGGAGGGGAAAGGAAGGTGAAAATGATGTAATTATATCTTGAGAAAAAATAATTTTAGAGATGAGATATGAGCTAAATAAAAAAACAAATAATTCTAAGTATACATATGGTTAAGAATCATTTTTAAAGTATTCCACATCCTTAGCCATTTGGGAACCATAAACTCAAACTACTTTTGAGGATTCACCTCACCTCAGTCTGAGTAGATAATATCAAACAAACAAACAATGAACAACTGTTTGCAGAGATGTGAAGATGGGGTGGGGATACTTCTTCACTGCTGGTAGACATGAAAACTCATAAAACCATTATGGAAATTAGTGTGGAGTTTCCTCAAATAGCTACACAGCGGTCTTCCATATACTCTACCTATACCACTCTTGAAACTGAAAGGCCTCTATCTTAGCATAAAGATAGCTGCTCATCCACGTCCATTGGAGTTGTATTCACAATATCCAGCAAATGAAAGTGCCTTGATGTCCACCATCTGAGAGATGGATATTGAAAACTGTGGATAATTTCTGCAGTGGAATTTGTTTTCATCTTTTCAATATATTAATTAATTATTTTACTTATTTACTTCTCAAAGGTCGCTACCTCATCCTGGTCCTCCTCTCAGAGTTTATCCCTATCATCCCTGCCAGTCATCTGTCTCTAAGAGTGTGCTCCCTACCACGCACATCTCCCTTTCATGAGGCATCAAGTCACTACAGGACTAGCCTCATCCTTTCATCCCACTGAGCTCAAACAAGGCCAATCATATGTGTCCAGGGCCATGAACCAGCTCTTTGAGTGATCTTTGGTTGGTACTTTAGTCTCAGGAAGCCCCCTGGGTTCAGGTAAGGTTACACCGTTTGTCTTCCTGTGGGGTTGCTATCCCCTTCAGTTCATTTACTCCTTCCCCTAACTCTTCCATCGGGGTCCTCAACTTCAGTCAAATGGTTAGCAGTATCTGCATCTGTCTCAGTCAGCTGCTAGTAGAGCTTCTCAAAAGAGAGGCATGCTAGGTTCCTGTCTGTAAACACAGCATAGCATCAGTAATAGAGGCAGGGTTTGGACCCCACACATAAGATGGATCCGAACTTGGGCTGGTCACTGGTTGGCCATTCCTACAGGCTCTTTTCTTCATGCCCTTCATTTAGATAGGGACAAAGTTGTGTCTAAAATTTTGTAGGTATGTTGGTTTCCCCTCAGTACATTGAGGGTCCTGAATAAATGTTATATAAAAGAAGGCTAGTAAGTTCTTTGAGTTGATTTATATGTAGCCAATTCACTGCAGTTACTTTTCAGCTGTAAGAGTTCTCTTGTAGAATTTTGGGGGTCACTTATGTTTACTATCCTGTCATCTTCAAATACTGACAAAGTGACTTCATCCTTTCCAATTTACATTGACTTGATCTGCTTTAGCTGTCTTCTCGTTCTAGCCAGAACTTGATGTACTGAATGGATACTAGAGAAACCAGGCAGCCTTGTCTTGTCCATGATTTTAATGGGATTGCTTCAAAGTTTCTTTCCATTTAATGTTGTTGGCTGTTGGATTCCTGTATATTGCTTTTATTATGTTTAGGTACGTGCTATAAATTTCTGGGCTCTGCAAGACTTAACATGAATCAGTGTTGGATTTTTTTCAAAGGCTTTTTCAATATCTAATGAGATGGTCATGTGATTTTTGTATCAGAATTTATGTATAAAGTGGATTGCGTTTTAGGATTTTCTTATACTGAACCATTCCTGTAACCCTGGAATGAAACACACTTGAACATGGTAAATCATGTTTTTGATGTGTTCTTGGATTCAGCTTATAAGAATTTTATTGAATATTTTTGTGAAAATTGACCTGAAGTTCTATTTCTTTTTTGGGTCTTTGTGTTGTTTATGTATCAGAGTAACTGTGGCTTCATAGATTGAATTAGGTACTGCTCCTTCAGTTTCTATTTTATAGAATAATTTGAAGTATGTCAGTATTTGATATTAGTTCTTCTTTACTGAAACCATCTGGCCCTGTATTTTGTTTGTTTGTTTTTTGTTTTGTTTTGTTATTTGATTGGGTGGTTTTTTAATGATTTCTATTTCCCGAGGGGTTATGAGACTGTTTAGATATCTATTTAATTTTGGCATGTGATATCTGTATAGAAAATCATTCGTTGAATGTAGATTTTAATGTTTTGTTGAGTTTAGGCTTTTGTAGTAAGATCTGACTTTTTTCTTATATTTCCTCAGTTTGTGTTGTTATGTCTCACTTTTCATTTCTGATTTTGTTAATTTGGTTACTGTCTTTGTGCCTTTTAGCTAGTTTAGCTGAGATTTTATCTTGTTGCTTTTCTCAAAATAAGAAAAAAACAAAAACAGTTTTTGATTTTGTGGATTCTTTGTATTGTTCTCTTTGTTTCTAATTGATTGATTTCAAACCTGCATTTGGCTATTTACTGCTGTCTATTCTTTTTTGTTGTGTTTGCCTCTTTATATTTGTTCTAGCTCATTCCAGTGTGGTGTTAAGTTGCTAGTTTAGGATCTCTCTAATTACTATATGAAGGCAGTTAGTGCTATGAATTTTCCTCTTAACACTGCTTTCATTATGTCCCATAAGTTTGTGTGTGTTGCACCTTCATTTTCTTCCATGGCCAAGTTATCATTGAGTAGATAGTTGTTCAGTTTTCATGAGTATGTGGGTTTTCTGTTATTTTGTTGTGATTGAACTCCAGCATTAGTCTCTGGTGATCTGATATAATGTAAGAGATTACTCCAATTTTCTTGTATCTGTTGAAGCTTGTATCTGTTTGGTGTACAACTATATGGTAGTTTTGGAGAAGGTTCCGTGAGGTGCTGAAAAGGTATATTGTTTTGATTTGATGTGAAGTGTTCTGGAAATATCTGTTAAAACCATTTGGTTAATTACTTATGTTAGTTTCACTGTTTCTCTGTTTAGCTTCTGTTTCTATGGTTTGTCCATTGCTGAGAGTAGGGTGGTGAAGTCTCCCACTATTACTGTGTGGGATGAGATGTGTGCTTTGAAGTTTAGTAAAGCTTCTTTTATGAATGTGGGTGCCCTTGATTTGGAGCATAGATGTTTAAAATTGAGAGTTCATCTTGGTAGATTTTTCCTTTGACAAGTAAGAAGTGTCTTTTCATCTTGGTAAATTTTTCCTTTGACAAGTATGAAGGGTCTATTATCTTTTGTGATGACTTTTAATTGAAAGTCTATTTTGTTCAGTATTAGAATGGCTTTTCCAGCTTGTTTCTTTGGAAAATTTGCTTGGAAAATTTTTCCCAGCCTTTTACTCTGAGTTCATGTTTGTCTTTGTCTCTAAGGTATGTTTCCTGTATGCAGCAAAATTCTGGGTCCTGTTTACATATACAGAGTGTTAGTCTATGTCTTTTTATTGGAGAATTAAGTCTATTGATATTAAAAGACATTGAGGAAAAGTGATTGTTGCTTCCTATTAGTTTTGTTGTTAGAGATGGAATTATGTTTGTGGGCCTATCTTCTTTTGTGTTAGTTCGAAGAAGATTACGTTCTTGCTTTTCCTAGGGTGTAGTTTCCCTTTGTGTGTTGGAGTTTTTCATCTATTATCCACTGTAGAGCCGTATTTGTGGAAAGATATTGTATAAATTTGGTTTTGTCATAGAATATCTTGGTTTCTCCAGCTATGTAAATTGAGAGTTTTGCTTGATATAGTAGCCTGAGCTGGCATTTGTGTTCTCTTAGTGGCTATATGACATCTGCCCAAGATCGTCTGGCTTTTATATTATCTGGCGAGAAGTCTGGTGTAATTCTGATAAGTCTGACTTTATATGTTACTTGACCTTTTTCCCTTACTGCTTTGAATATTCTTTCTTTGTTTCATGTATTTGGTGTTTTGACTATTATGTGACAAAAGAAATTTCTTTTCTTGTCTAATCTATTTGGAGTTTTGTAGGCTTCTTGTATGGTCATAGGCATCTCTTTCTTTAGGGAAGTTTTCTTCTATAATTTTCTAGATGATATTTACTGGCCCTTTAACTTGGGAATCTTCACTCTCTTCTATACCTATTATCCTTAGGTTTGGTCTTCTTGTTGTGTCCTGGATTTCCTGGATGTTTTGGGTTAGGAACTTTTTTCATTTTTCATTTTCTTTGACTGTTGTATCAATGTTTTCTATGGTGTCTTCTGTACCTGAGATTCTCTCTTCTATCTCTTGTATTCTGTTGGTGATGCTTGTGTCTATGACACATAATCTCTTTCCTAGGTTTTCTGTCTCTAGAGCTGTCTCCCTTTATGATTCCTTTACTGTTCTATTTGTATTTTTAGATCCTGGATGGTTTTGTTCGATTCCTTCACCTGTTTGGTTGTGTTTTCCTGTAATCATTTAAGGGATTTTTATGTTTCCTCTTTAAGGGCTTCTACCTATTTACCTGGAGTTCTCCTGTATTTCTTTAAGGGAAATAATTATATACTCCTTAAGGGTCTCTATCACTTACATGAGATAGGATTTAAGGTCAGAATCTTACTCTTCATGTGTGTTAGCGTAACCAGCATTTGCTGTGATAGTGGAACTGGGTTCTGATGGTCCTGAATGGCATTGGATTCTGTTGATTATGATCTTGCATTCGCATTTTGCACTCTATTTATCTCTGGTAATAACTGGACTGAGTGTCTCAGATTTGACCTGGCCCCTGGAGGCAGGTGATGCTGTATTTCCTGGGTTTGACCAAGCTTCCAAGGAGGCAGTCAGTTCTATCTTTGGTTAGAGCAGGCCTCCTGGTATACAGGCAGAGATGTGGGCTAGGGCAGCAGGCAGGCCAGTCTACCACAGGTGGAGGTGGAGATGCAGACGTGAAGGGCTACAGAGGCTCTGGCAGGACAGGCCAAAGCCCACATCTACTGGGCTCTGTGTGGGTCCCAGCCCAAGTGGGTATTTTCTCTCACCTATGATGACTCTGGTTAGAGCATCCTGGCAGACAGCCAGGTTAGTGGAGTCAGTGAGCAAGCATGCTGACCTGCCTAAAACGGAATTGTTTTAGCTGTTAATAAGAATGAAAAACTGAAATTCACATTGAAATGTATAAAAGTGGCAATATTCACCTTGAATGACACAATTCACATGCTAATAAATACGCCATGTTATCTCTCATTAGTAAATGTTAGTTTTGAACCTTCAGACATGTATATGTATTTCATTTTGTTTTAGTGTTTCAATGATTTTCTTTCAATATTTCTCCTTTTCTTGCTCCAGCAACAGCAAGGACGGTCAGAATTTAATTCTGAAAGTGTGCCTGCTGACTTTTAACAAGGAAAGCTGGTTCCTGGAAAGTATCTGTACAGAAAATTGTATTCTACACTCTATAATCGCTCCTTGGATTCTTAGCCAGTCTCAGTTGAATTCCTCCAACAGATACTTATTTCACTTGTGTGTAATAAAAGCTAATGCAATCTTTCTCCACATGTTAACTTTGTCTAATGATTTGCCTTCAAAATAACTCACTTTTATTTTTTTATGGGAATGCTATAACATTTCATCATTTTGAATAGATACAATGTGATGATGCTTTGCAGAGTTTTCTAAATCAATTTAACGTGTATGATAGTAACTATGGGACGTGTAAGAACTCTGAACGTTTGATTTGTCAGCAAAAATATTTAAGAAGTCTTTAAAAGTTCTGCAAAAACCTCATTTATAGTTTAAACAGGTCACCACCACACATAATCTTCTCGTTCCAAGCTTGTTTTTGAAACCCAATATTAACAATCAGTTTGGGGCTGTTACACTATTTTAGGCTCTGTCAAATCCAAAAATATGTGTGTTGTTAATTTTCTGGGTACTATGCAAGAGAAACTGTGATAGAGCTATTTACTTCACATGCTTCTAAGTAATGACAAGAAATGTTATGTTGAGTAAGACAGGCAAGATTCTTGAAGTTTTTACAACAGAAAAAAGTGTTTATGTGTTTGAATGTGGATGTTTGGTTTTTTCTTCCAAAACTATCTTAAGCTCTCAGCATTTTCTTAGTTCAGTTTCAAAAACTTTACACCATTATATTCTAATTTCCTGAAAAATATAATTCAAGTTGCGTCTTCTATGCAGTTTTACAAATTTAACAGCACACAGCATATGTTGTCACGTGGAATGTTTATTTCAGGCCTGTACTTAAACACCCTGCTCTTAGCTTCTTCAGAAAAATGGTTGCTTTAGAAATCGAGTCTCAGCACACGTGCAGACACTCCTTCCTAAAGATAATCTTGAAAACACATTTAAGACTGATGTTTTTGTCTGTTAATCAATTTACATGGCAGAAAGAAATTCACAACATGAATACCTGAGAGAATCTGATGAGATGAATGATAGGGATGTCTTTAAAAATAACTCTTGTGGATTTTGATTAGGATAAATTATCTATTACCTAAATTTAAACTTGTGAATCCATCACTACAACATCTTACTCTTATGAACAACACATCCTTATAAACTTAGTGCATAAATGCCTTTAAAAGTCTTTAGAAGATTCTCAGAGACTTTATGCATCCATATTTGATCCTATTTTACATGAATAATACAAATGCAATATTAATTTTGGGTGTGTATTAATATATTCTAATAGTAATACAACCATATTTAAAATAAGATAGAATGTTTTGATTAATTTTGCTGTATTTAATTTCAATAATAGACATGCCCCCTATATCCTTGAAGTGGAATTCTTATTTCTAAATTCTAACTAATGAATAATACTTAGGTAAATTTTTTCTGCATAAGTTTCCTTATCTTTATATGTAGACAATGAAATAATTGCTTCACATTAATTTTATGAGAAAAATAATAGCAGAAAGGAACATTAGAGAATTTAAGTAATTTATAAAAATAGCGATACGTCTTATATCATTTCATATTCTTCCATTCATTCCTATAATCCTTTTCAAATATATATTGTATTACACAAAATTATTCTCACTAGCCATAATTCTATGCTTCCAACATTAGTTGATGTGGAATAATATCCTTTGCATCACAGAAATCATAGTGAGGCGTTTAGAGATTTATTTTATTTTTATATTATGTTATGTGTTGTATATGGGTATGCACATCTGGGTACAGGTGCTCCCTGAGTCAGAATCATGCAGCAGATCCCATGGAAACTGAGTTCTATGTCATTGTGAGCCACTCAATGAGGGTTAAGAACTGGATTTGTGTCATTGGAATCAGCAGTACATGTTCTTAACCATCTCGTAAGACTCTGAGGAGGAAATTTGATAAGTAAGCCTCCAATCTACCCTGATGCTTTTTTGTGAGTAAATGATTTCAATATTGACTCAGCCATACATTGGATTAACCTTCCCACTGAACAGTAAATTGGTTTTCCTTGTCCTTTGCTACGTTACTCCAATAATTTCCCACAGGATAGAAAGTGTACACATCTCTGCCAACACTCAACTCCATTGACTCAAAGTTTATCCCCATGTGAATGTCAATGGAGTCTGGGAGGAAAGCAAACATATTCAAACCCAGTAAGCTTCTTTTCACACAGATCCACAATATGTTTGTTCTTCTTGAGGTACATGCAGTAACTGTATGACCTCCCACAGAGCAGAGGCTTCCTCAGGTCAAGTTTCAGAATGAATAAAAACAAATACCATCTCAAGCTAAACTCATAATGTCTTTTGTTCACAGGGAAGAAATATTATTTTTCTAAGTATTGAGAGTAAGTGTTGTTTATTTCTACAGTATAAACTGGATAATCTATATGATAATGGCATGTATATAAAAATTAAAAAAAGTTTTCTTCAACTACTTTTGGAGAAATGGAAAATTGGAATAATAATTTAATAACAATTAAAATTAAAACCCCATGCAAATATTCTAGACATAGTCAAATTTCTTGAAGTTAAAAGACATTTATTTGCCCTACAGGAGAAGTATAATATTTTATGTTGCCTGCCAGGTTAAGATGTGACAATTACTTTTATCTGTCATTTATCAGTTTCACCGTGCTTGTGTAACCAGAAGTTTTTCGATAAATTTCTCGAAGAGTTCTTTTGAATAAGATTAAAACTGAAGTCATTGCCTTTATGCCCAGAAGCCTTTAAGCCAGGGGTTAATCCCATCAGCTGAATGCCTGACTATATCAAAATCACAGTCCTCCATTAGATAGAAAGGGATGAAAAGAGTCATTGAACTTATACTGTCGCTTCCTGTATCTTCCCCTGATATCCATTCTAACAATACACATTGCAGATTCAGAACTTGCTTCCCTGTCCCTCCACAATCATTTAGGCTAATTGCTTAAAATAAACTTTTAACTATAGGAATGCATATCCAAAGAGAACTCTGACTGACAGAGTAATTATAGACTTGACTTATAATGTGAGTTTTCTTCCAGAGTTTCCAAAAATAGTTTTATGATATGATTAGTTAGACTTACATAGCAGTTAGGGGAGCATTGATACTCCATTCATGTTATAATGAAGCAGTAGAGATATATAAAGTATCATTATAACGTATGAGTAATTAAATAGGTTTCAAGAAGCAAGAATCTGAGTGATCATCCTATGTGATATTTTTGAACTTTTTAAAGAATGAATAAACTTAGTAGGTATTCCTCATTGTCCTTAATATTACTGACAGAAAAAAAAAGAAAAGAAAAGAATCAGTGGGAGCCCAAGGTGTCAAATTCCCAATGCAACTGTAAATTGTTGAAACACATCTATTTCCACTCAGAAGTAAAATTATGTGTTTATAAACAATGGACCAAACCTAAAAACCAAACCTGTATCCTCCCCAAACTGTGTCTGTATCACAAGGTACATAGGGTAACTACAAATATCAGAATCACAGATACCTATATGCTTATGTCATTGATTGGTTAAAACAAAACTAAGATAGTGGAATTTGATGTAAGGCTGATGGAAAGACTGTGCTGAAGCGAGGTGTTGGCATTCTTGCTGGTGTAGCAAGATATCCTGGCACCCAGAAGGCCAGGAACCACACAGCTCTGGTGTGGGATAATGTCCTACAGAAAGGACATCCTGAAACGTGAGACATAAACCACAGAGCTCTGAGAGGAAGCCTCCTCAGCAGAGGTGTTGCAGCCATGAGGGAGGATATCCCTGGCTGAGCTGGAACACTACAGTGTAAACTCTGCTTCACCACTCCTCTTCTTTAGCATTTGCAGGTCTCTAGGGGAGGGTATCACCAGCTGAGCTGAGGCGCTCATGGGTTTCAGCCCAGCTCCACTTCTCCATTCTTTCCCATCTTTTCTCTTTGCTTCTTGGCTTTTCTGATGAAAGTTATATCAGGCAGCAAATTTCATAAGGGAGATTTATTGGAAGCAGTGATTCCAGGTGTGACTGGCTCTGCTCCCTGGAGAAAACAGCAGTGAATTGAACAAAGGACATGACTTATATAAGATTTCTTAGGAGGTGGAGCTTCTCCGAGTAGACATGTCCAGACTGAGAATTGGTTGGAATTCAAGTCTTGAGCTTGGATAGCTCAGGGATTGGTGGGTTTTTCTGTTCAGGGACTGGTGACTTTTCCTGCTTTGGGGTTGGTGGCTTTTTACCGATAATTAGCCTAATCTGGTGACGGTACTATTGAGTGGCTGGGGTAATCTTTTGATAGCTACAGAGGCTGGAAACCCTTTTATGACAGGTAGAGAGGTCTGGTGAAGAGTCCTGGCTGAGGGAGCTCCTCAGGTGGGAACTTGTCAACTTTCTTGACTTGAGGATTTACAAAATTTACCAAGTATATAAAGTTTACAAAGGGAGTCCATAGCAGGGAACCGAATACTGGGGACCTTGAATACATTGATCTGAGTTTTCTTGGAGTAAAAATATCTCCATTTCTCTGTAAGAGTAAGTAACCCTGCACTTCATGAGTAATCTCTCAGGACTTCTCCTGGGGCTGTTACTTTGTGAGATATTACATACTGACCTAGGTCATCAGGAGAATTTACCCCCCCCCCGTTTTACTATTAGAGATATTAGTCCTTGCTGGCAAGAATTACAAGGCATCATCAATCAAGGTTGTGCTTAACTCCAAACATTTTTTTTAGGTATGAAAACCTGAAAACTATTTGTAAGATTGGATATTTAATTGAAGTGTAGCATAATTGTAGAAAGGATTTCAGCTTGGACCAGGCTAATTGTTTTGCTATGAATTCTCTAGCATGTTCTACATTTAATGCTCAGTTCTAGGAGATTTGGGTTGGTTTTCTGAATCATAGACAGAAATGTAACGTATTGTGAACTGATTATTCCAGACCCTCTTGGGTTAATTGAACTAACTCTTGGAAGATAAGCTACCCCGAGCATATTGATTCCAATAGAATGATTCTATAAGGTAAATATATTATTTTAAAAATATTTATCATGTTAGGTTCTTGGTTTAAACACAGATTTGCCTTGTTGTATTTAATACCTGCACCCAATAAATTCCTGTCCATATATTTATAAAATGTCTCATTTACTATACTGGTACATCTGAAGTGTACTAATTGGACAATGATCATACAATTCACTACTGTTTCTGCCTATAGCTTAAATTATGTGTAGAATTAATAACATTCAGCATTGCTGTACTTAGAGATGGACTACCAAAGATGTTAAAATACATAATATGATGCCTGATTTAATGTCATTAATGTCATATATTAAATAATATTACAGTTATTATGCTTTTATGTGAAAAGAAGATTAGGACAAAGAGAGAACACAGCTATTATCAGGCCAAGAGAGAGCTCTTACCAGAATCATAGTCTCTCCAGGTATGGTGAAGTGAGTTTGTTAATGTTTCAGTTTCCTAGTATGTGATTATATGTTATAGAAACTCAACCTGGTTAAAACTGCTAAAAATGAGAAGTTGCTTGCTTGATAGCACCTTGAATATTTGAAATTTCAGTTGCACCACTATTCAGATGCCAATGGTTGCAGATCTAGGAAAAGTCTTCCAGGAGGCATTGATTGCTCTCAGCCAGCATCCAATTCATGCTGCTCATTTTCTGAATTAGGAAACACAATGGAAATAAGAATAACACTAATCATTTTTATCTTACATGAGACGAACAAGCTGTTGTTTCCTATTCTTTGATCATAAGCTCCTCAGACCTAGGGGTTTAGTATCAAGGGGTTAAATGTTTCCACACAGATGCACAGTATTATTGTTAAAGTGGAAACGGAACCTGCATTCAGTGTGTTTCAACACCAGTTGTTTTTGAATCAATAAGCAAAAAGCAATTTAATTTTGAATGGTATGATTGAACCTGACCTCCAAATAGAAGTTGCACATAGTGATTGCTGATATCTTAAGATAGGTCCAGTTCTCTGTATTAGTTCTCACCTTTAACATCAACAAGCAAAGGCAGGCAGATATCTGTCAGTTCAAGGTCAGTCTAGTCATTGTAGCAAATTCCAGGCCAGTTAGGGCTGCACAGGAAGATCCTGTCTCAAAACCACATATCCAACTAACCAAACAGAAGAATAAAAGCAAGGGAACAATTATAGAAAATGCAGAAAAGAACCAAAGCCCTTTATTAGAAAGAACAGGTTTTTATGTTTTAAGTAGCTAGATTTTCTTGAAAAAGCACATTATTAATTTATATACAGTAAAGACTTCTGTTAAAAAGAAATACATGTTACTATTTAAAAAAATAAAGTGTACAATAACTCAAATTTTCCTCAATTTCCAGATTACACCTGAGTGGAGGGTTGCAAGAGTGAGCTCTAGCTGGAAACACCCTAGATGTCCCTCAACTGAAGAATGGATAAAGAAAATGTGGTTTATTTACATAATGAAATAGTTACTACTCAGCCATTAAAAACCAGGACATCATGAATTTCACAGGCAAATAGATGGAACTAGAAAATATCATCCCAAATGAGGTAACCCAGACCCAAGATGAGCAAAGACAAAGACAGAGGAGAGACAAGAAGAGTGGTCAACCAACGACTGCCCCTCACTGAGACTCGTCATATAGGTAAAACCCACATTCTGACACTATTAATGATGTTCTATTATGCTTACAGAGCTTAACGTTCCTCTGAGAGGCTACACTCAGCAGACAATGGAAAGAGATTCAGAGGCCCACAGCCAAGCATTAAATGGAACTCGGCCATTTTATTGAAAAGTTGAAGAAGTACTGAGGAACCCAAAGAGGAAAAGAGTCAACTAACCTGGATCACTGGGGAATCCTAGAGTTTGAATCAACAACCAAAAAGCAAGCACAGGCTAGACTTAGGCCTCTTGTACATAGGTATCAGATAAGCAGCTTGGTCTAAATGAGTGGGACCCCCCAGAAAAGTGATTCTCCCTGAATCTATTGCCTGTCTGCCTGCCTGCCTGCCTGCCTACATATCCCATCCCCTTCAATAGGCTATCTTGTCTGGTCTCAATAGTGAGTAGAAGTGCCCAGTCCTGCATCTACTTGGTGTTCTGGAGTGTGTGTGTGTGTGTGTGTGTGTGTGTGTGTGTGTGTGTGTGGTGTGTAAGTGATACCTAGAGGGGGGGAACCCCTTCTTAAAGGAGAAGGAGATGGAAGAATGGGGGGAGGTTCTGTGTTAGGGGATACTTGAAGGAAAAGGAATGATACTGTGATGTAAAGTGTGTAAATAAATAAATTTTAAAAATGGGGCACAGAGCTAAACAGAATTCTCAACAGAGGAATGTGTAATGGCCAAGAATTATTTAAAGAAATGTTCAAGGTCTTTAGTCACCAGGGCAATGTAAATCACAACCACTCTGAGATTCCATCTTAAACTCATCAAATTGGAAAAAAAAATCATGTGAAAGCACATTCCGGCAAGGATGTCGAGCAAGGGAAAGAGTACTCTGTTGCTAGAGAGAGTGCAAACTCACACAATCTCTTTGGAAATCAATTAGGCTGTTTCTCAAAAATTTGTCAATAGGTCTACCTACCGCTGAACCTAGCTATACCACTCCTGGACATATACCCAAAAGATGCTTCAACATCCCCAAATGACATCTGCTCACCAATGTACATAGCAGCTTTATTCATAACAGCCAGAAACTAAAGGCAAACTAGATGTCCCTCAACTGAAGAACAGATAAAGAAAATGTGGTACATTCATCAGCTACATCTTGCCCTATCTCTATCCCATCCAAAAAGAAGCTTACTAGATCTTACCTTTTAATTACTACAGAGTTCAGCCCATGAAATGGGGTTGCCCTCATTCTGGGTTGTCCTCTCAAGCTTGTTCAACTGAGTACTAAAACATCAACCAGTCCTTCTCGATGGCTAGGCTTCCTTCACACATTTGATGTCACACCTTCTGTGTCATAGTGGACTGTGTCATCTGTGGGCTGTAAACAAAAATAAATCCTTTCTCTCTTAAGTTTCCTTTTTTCACTGTGTTCTGTCAAAGCAACAAAAAGGATACTAATAGATCAGAAAAGTTGTGAGACAGCCACATTTTCGTATATTATTATTATCTTTTGGAAGATTATAATGTTTTACACCATTATGAAATATGCAGAGATTTATAGAACCAATTACTACTGTCATATGAACACATACTGAATAGAAGATAAGAAGGAGTTTGAGAGCCACTGGAGGAAATCTAAATTCCTACGAACTTTCACCCTCTCATCAAATTATATTCAGGGTAAAGAGTGGAGAACAGTGAAGTTATGCATGCAACATAAAGAAATTTCTATCTACTTGGCAATGGGGAGGTTTATTGACTTGTATACTTTTTATTTTCTATATATACAAAAGAATCATTGTGATAAGTACCTCAGTTTTCTATTTAATAAGTATTCAGAATGCAATAATCCACAATAGATTTATCATATTTAAAATATAATATTTAGGAGGAGTAAGGAATAGATATACAGAAAAGTCAACTGAGTAAGTCTAACAGATAAAAAATACAAAAGGAATATAAGCTACATCAAAACAAAATATAATTTGAGTAATTATTAGATATATACTTTTAATGTCCAACAACTGTAGTTTTTGTTCTAGGAATTGATCTTATAAGATATGCTGTAAAAATCAATTTCAAGGAACCTATGCAAAAACTAAATTTTATTCAACATTGAGATTTTAAATGATACATAAACAGGCAAAATTAAATTTAATTTAATGCAATCCCTTTAAAATAACCAGAGTTGGTATTTAGAAACATTTTTATTTGAAAATACATCAATTCTGTTTATTAAACCAACAAAACTGTATACTTGAAACACAAAAAAATATATGAGTACCATCTAGTGGTAAAACAGAGGGCAAGCAGCAAGCAACAGTATAAAAATTCAGGTCAGGGAAACAAGCAGCCCAAGTAAGATTATAACATAGAATAAGGCTACAGTAAGAGTTAGTAAATATCAGAAAGGGGCTCATGTCTGCATTACAACAAGAATTGACAATTAACTCCTGACCTATAGCAAACAAAGGGAAAATATACTTCAACCAAAACTCTGCCTCTGGCTACATTCCAGTATAATGAGCACATAATAATAAAGACATAACTGAATTCTAGAACTTCAGTGGTTAAATGGTTTAAGATTTAACCCTTTGTGTTGAATAGAGCAAAATGAGAATGGTAGACAACGGTGCCAGAGGCTGGAGTAGAAGAGCTCTGAAGTCCTCAGACATATTTTACAGATGCCATTGTTACAGACTTCTCCAAAAACACTGAAGAATTATTATAGATATAAAATTTTATTTTGGAAACTATTACTTCAGTTATCTTAAAAGTCCATGTGGAAACTAAAGCCTAGCCAAGATTCTTTGCTCAGTAAGAAGAGATGAAAGCAATAATTCAAACTGAAAATTCTTTACTTACTGAATTCAAGTTTAGCATAGAAGACATAATTTATCAAAACATATATTGATGGTTTATATTGTTTGAATGATGAATTTTTCTAAGAAAATAACAAAAATGAATATCCTACTATAGTTTATAAAATTCAAAACTACATTTTAAAAAAATCAAAATGAGCAGAACCTAAGCACAAGTTCTATTTAGTTCTTATAACTAAACAGAAATAGTATATAGGTAATCAAAAGGCAAGGACAAGAGTTCAGTTGAGAGAGGTTCAAAATAGAGACGGTAAAAATAAAAATATCTACAGAAACATGGACCATGACTGATACCAGGGTTCAGTGGTTTAGAGTGCCTCCTGCTTTCCCAGAGAAGATTTCACTTCCAGAGAACCTGAGTTCAGCTCACAGAATCAATTTCAACTCACACTGCCTTTAACTCCAGTTCCAAGATATGGGATTCCTTCTTCTGCCCACATCAGATGCCTGCATTCAGGTACTATAAATTAACACATGCATGAACATGAACAAATACAAGAGTAAAAATCATTAAAATGTCAATAGATTGCTATCACAATTCATTGGCTAGGTTTATCACCTTTGTGTTTGTGAGTTTCAATTAGCCCTGGAGTTTTTTGTTTGTTTGTTTGTTTTTCAGGGAACAGTACCATGATATAAGAAATTGAGGAACTCACTATTGTTTTCTTTTGACATTCATAGACTTTTGCCCTAAATGTAATTGCACAATCTGAATTCAACATAATGTTAATCTATAAGAAACTAGGAATTCATAAATGTGCAGGCAGTCTTTAAGATTTGTTACTAGCACTACCAATCCTATTTGTGTACTGTGCTCCACTGTTCATTCTTAAATGAGATACAATTCTAATGTCTATTGTTTCTTTAGGTGAAGAAAACCACATCGTTTAATGTGAATTTATTTAAACAAACTTGTACTAATGCAAAGTTTCCTGACATATCTAAATAAAGTCCATATAAGTGTTCATCATCGAAACTTCATCACCAGACTTAGAAACTGGCATAGATTAAGTTTCCAACACTAAACAGACCAGAAAACAGCCAGGAATTTGCAAGTGAGAGGGAAGAAATTGGGATAGTTGAGGGGTAAAGGGGGTTAAAAATGTAGTGTTACTTTAATTTTTAAAATTTAAACATTGGAAAATTTATTTTACTTTTCATCTCTGGGTCTTGGGTGAAAGCTAAAGCTTTAACCAAAGTATTTTCTCTGCTTGTCAGTCATTGTCTTGGATAGGAGGTCAGACTGTTTGCTCACATAATTTAGGAAGGCATTCATGTCAGTATGACCTAAGACAGTCTCAGTCTTGTTAACGAAATAAAAAAAAGTGGGAGAAGCGTGGAGCCTTTTGGCCTGCTTGGTAAGAATCTGACATCGGACAAAGACAAGGAAATGGGCTGCTTGGCAGTAATATGACATTGGCCAAGGACAAGGAAGTAAGCTTTAGGCAGGAATCTGACATTAGGCTAGAAAAAAGAAGTAATTTCAGGCAGGAATCTAAATTTTAGACTAGAACAAAGATGTAGACATCAGACATGAAAATGACTTTGGGATAGGACAGGGAAGTTGGCTCAGATATTTTGGTCATCCTGATAAGCCCTTAGAAACTGTAATCATGGGAGTGTTCATATAATTGGGTTTAATGTCTTGCTTGTTCTTTGACTGTTTGTGTTTATTGCATTGATTATATCTTGACTATTTGCATCTATTGTGTTTCTAGACCATCAACCTAGAACTAACCTTAATACATGCATGTAATTAAAATAATATAAAAGCAAAAAGGTGAAGGGGAATGCTATAGGGGTTTCTAGGGAGGGAAAATGAGGAAAGGGGATGACACCTGAAATGTAAATATATAAAATATCCAAGAAAAAATGAAAAAAAGAAATGTTTCTCATTGCTAATTTTGCCTTATGATCTCTAAATTTCTAAATTTATCACATATGACAATTATGCAGATTAATTTAGAACGTTTAACGTAAGGGAGCCAGCAAGTGTTCTCATTTGGTTCCTTGGACTTCTAAAAGAACAATACTAGAATATACTGACTTCATGCATGTTGATTTATATTTATTTGACTACCTCTTTAAAAAATAATATTTGTTGTTAGAGAATTTCATGCATGCATAAAATGTGTTTTGACCAACTTTACACCTCTGTTTTCTCCTCTCCAATTCTTTTCCTATTTCCCACAGCACTGAACCCACACAATGCTACATTTGTACTTATAGGTATAGAATAATTTACTAGGTTATGGGTATCTTTCAGACTGAAGCTGACTCTCCCCTCCTTCCAGGAGCATTCAATTGCCAGGTGTTTCTCAGGGAGGGGTAGGACTTCAGAATTTTGACCTTCATTCATGCTGGTATCATAGCAATTTTATTCTTGTGAAAAGGCTAAGCATATAGTCTTACCACACATAAATTGCCTTATCATGTCGAGCAAAAATTATTTTGGCCTCAGATAACTACTACTTCTGGCCTTTACTCTATTTATCCCTCTTTCTGTTGACTTCCATGCCATTGGACAGGAAAGTGTGATATAGATGTCCTAGCTAGAGTTGACCCCTCCTTAGACACTTATACTCTGTATGTTATCCAGGTGTGGATCTGTTGCAAAAAATGCTTTCTATGATGAGACTTGAGAGTTATACTAATCTATAAATGGAAAGATAAGAATTTAGAAGAAAGATAATTATTCTTTCCATATAGCTGAACAGTTAACACTTGGTTCTCTCATGCTACCTCTAACTTAACCAGCTATTTGTTCTTGGCACAGTTAACAATACCAATCATAAGTTTCATCATATAGAACTGGCTTCAAATATTATTAGAATGCACTCTGTTACTCATGAACACTCTTATTTCTCTTGCATTAGTGGAAATACATTCATAGGACATGATTATTATAACTTACAAGTTTCAAAGCTCAGTAAAATATTTGATGTCTAGCCTATCTCTAAGTAGCACCCACAGAACATTCCATAACTATGAAAGCTAGCCATAAAGAATAAATATTGCTAGTTGTACCTGCTTGATTTCTCAATGTCATTGGCTTAGCAATTTCTTGTCTTTAGCAATCTAGAGCAATGACAAAAGACTATAATAATTGAAACTATCTAGGTAACCTTACTGATCAATATCTTAAAGAATAGCAGCACACAGGTGGCTCTGAGATTTTTAAATCATAGCCTTTGTTCTCCAAAACAGTCATTATTCCCCACTATAGGGGAATTCAATTGAAACTCCTTTTATATGGGTATATGTGAATATGCATTTAAACTTCTTAGTAATTCTCTCTCTCTCTCTCTCTCTCTCTCTCTCTCTCTCTCTCTCTCTCTCTCTCTCTCTTCCTTAGAAGAGAGTTTATTCAGGGCATGGGGAGGGGAGTTGAGGGAGTAGAGACAGAAAGGCAGAGAAAGAGAGAAAGAGAGAAAGGAGTAGAGGCTGTCCATGAACATGTGGGGGGGAGGGGAGGTGGGGCAGGAGCAAGAGGACAGATCAAGAGCACAAAAGCAATAGCTTTGTCCTATTGACAGTGCCTTTTGCCTAACAGAAGCTTTGTAATTTTATGAGGTCCTATTTGTTGATTTTTGGTCTCAGAGTATGTACTGTTCAGGAAAATTTCCCCTGTGCCCAAGTATTTGAGGTTCTTCCCCATTCTCCTCTGTTAGCTTCAGTGTACCTGGTTATATGTGGAGGACCTTGATCCACTTGGATTTGAGATTTGTACAAGGAGATAAGAATGAGTTAATTTGCATTCTTCTACATGCTGATCTCCAGTTGAACCAGCACCACTTGATGAAATGCTGTCTTTTTTCCACTGGATGGTTTTCATTTTTTTGTCAAAGATAAAGTGACCATAGGTGTGGGTTCATTTCTGGGTCTTCAATTCTATTCCATTGATCTTCCTGCCTGTCTCTGTACCAACACCATGAAGTTTCTATCACTACTGCTCTGTAGTACTGTTTGAGGTCAGGGATTTCCCCAGTAGTTCTTTAATTATTGACAATTGTCCTTGCTATCTTCGTTTTTTTGTTATTCCAAATGAGTATAAGAAGTGATTTTTCTAACTTTATGAAGAATTGAGTTGGAATTTTGATGAGGATTGCATTGAATCTTTAGATTGCTTTTGGCAGGATAGCCATTTTTACTATATTAATCTTGTCAATCCATGAGCATGGAGATCTATCTTCTGAGATCTTCTTTGATTTATTTCTTCAGATATTTAAAGGTCTTGTCATATAGATATTTCACTTGCTTGATTAGATCACAAGGTATTTTATATTATTTATGACCATTGTGAAGGGCATCATTTCACTAATGTCTTCCTCAGCCTGTTTATCCTTCGAGTAGAGGAAGGCTACTAATTTGTTTGAGTTAATTTTATATCTAGTCACTTTGCTGAAGTTGTTTATCATGTTAAGGTGTTCTCTGGTGGAATTTCTGGATTCACTTAAGTATACTATCATATCTTCTGCAAATAGTGATGTTTTGATTTCTTCCTTTCCAATTTGTACCCATTTGACCTCCTTTGGCTATCTAATTGCTCTAGCTAGACCTTCAAGTACTATATTGAATACATAGGGAGAGAGTAGGTAGCCTTGTCTAGTCCCTGATTTTAGTGAAATTGCTTCGAGCTTCACTCCATTTAGTTTGATGTTGGCTACTGGTTTGCTGTATATTACTTTTACTATGTTTAGGTATGAGCCTTGAATTCCTGATCTTTCCAAGACTTTTAACATAAAGGAATGTCAAATTTTGTCAAATGTTTTTTCAGCATCTAAAGAAATGATCTTGTGGCTTTTTCTTTGAGTTTGTTTATGTAGTAGATTATGTTGATGGATTTCAGCATGTTTAGCCATCCCTGCATCCCTGGGATGAAGCCAATTTGATCACAGTGAATGATAGATTTGATGTGTTCTTGGATTTGGCTTGTAAGAAATTTATTGAGTATTTTTGCATTGATATCCATAAAGGAAATTGGTCTTAAGTTCTCTTTATTTGTTGGGTCTTTGTATAGTTTAGGTATGAGCGTAATTGTGGCTTCATAGAAAGAATTGGTTAGTGTTCCTTCTGTTTCATTTTATGGAACAGTTTAAAGAATATTAGAATTAGGTCTTCTTTTGCAAAGTTTCTGTAAGGCAAAGGACACTGTCAATAGGACAAAATGACAACCAACAAATTGGGAAAAGATCTTTACCAATCCTATATCTGATAGAGGGCTAATATCCAATATATACAAAGAACTCAAGAAATTAGACTCCAGACAACCAAATAACCCTATTAAAAATGGGGTATAGAGCTTAACAAAGAATTTTCAACTGAGGAAACTCAAATGGCCGAGAAGCACCTAAAGAAATATTCAGTATCCTTAGTCATCAGGGAAATGCAAATCAAAACAACCCTGAGATTCCATCTCACACCAGAATGGGTAAGATTAAAAACTCAGGTGATAGTAGATGCTGGCGAGGGTGTGGAGAAAGAGGAACACTCCTCCATTGTTGGTGGGACTGCAAGATGGTGCAACCACTTTGAAAATCAGTCTGGCGGTTCCTCAGAAAATTGGACATAGCATTACCTGAGGATCCAGCTATACCACTCCTAGGCATATACCCAGAAGATGCTCGAACATATAACAAGGGCATATGCTCAACTATGTTCATAGCAGCCTTACTTATAATAGCCAGGAGCTGGAAAGAACCCAGATGTCCTTCAACTGAGGAATGGATTCAAAAAATGTGGTATATTTACACAATGGAGTACTACTCAGCTATTAGAAACAATGAATTCGAGAGTTTCCTAGGTAAATGGATGGAACTAGAAATTATCATCCTGAGTGAGGTAAGCCGATCACACACACACACACAAAAAAACACACATGGTATTCACTCACTGATTATTGGATATTAGCCCAGAACCTTGAAATGCCCAAGATGCAACTCACAGGCCACATGAAGCTCATGAAGAAGGAAGACCAAGTGGGGGTGATTCAGTCCTTCTTACAAGGAGCAACAAAATAATCAAGGGAGCAAATATGGAGACAAAGTGAGGGACGGAAACTGAAGGAGAGGCCGTCTGAAGACCATTCCACCTGAGTATCCATCCCATGTGCGGTCACCAAAGGTAGATGTTGATGTGGAAGTCAGGAAGTGCATGCTGATAAGAGCCTGATATAGATGTCTCCTTAGAGGTTTGCAAGAGTCTGACATATTCAGAGGCAGATACTCACAACTAGCCATTGAACTGATCATGGGGTTCCCAATGGAGGAGTTAGAGTGAAGACCATTGGAGCTGAAAGGGTTTGTGGCCCCATGAGGAGAGCAACAATACCAACCAACCACAGCTCCCAGGGTCTAAACCTGGAAGCTGGTGCCTAGGAGCACTTAGGGAGGGATCCATGGCTTCAGCTGTATATGTAAGAGTGGAGGGCCCTGCTGGGCATAGATGGAAGAAGAGATCCTTGACCTCATGAAGGCTGGACGCCCCAGGTGGTGGGAATTTGAGGGTGGGGAGGTGGCAGTAGGGGGGTAGGTAGGGGTTACATCCGCAGAGAAGAAGGAGAACGGGTGAGGGGATAGGGGGCTCCTGGGTTGGTGGGGGATGGGGTAAGGGGACAACATATGAAATGCAAATAAAACATCCAATAAAAAAAAAGAATTAGGTCTTCTTTGAAGGTCTAATATAATTTTCCACTAAACCCTGGACTTGTTTTTGGTTGGGAGACTTTTAATGACTCCTATTTCTTTCGGGATTATGGGACTATTTAGATGGTTCACTGGCAAGCAACAGATTGGGAAAAGATCTTTACCAGCCTTACATCTGATTCAGGTATAATATCCAATATATGCAAAAAACGTAAGAACTTAGACTCCAGAGGATCAAATAACCCTATTAAAAATAGGGTACAGAGCTAAGCAAAGAATTCTAAACTGAAGAATACAGAATGGGCAAGAAGCACCTAAATAAATGTTCAACATCCTCAGTCATCAGGGAAATGAAAATGAAAAGAACCTTGAGTTTCAACCTCACACCAGTCAGAATGGTCAAGATAAAAAAATCTCAGGTGACAGAAGATGCTGGAGAGGATGTGGAGAAAGAGGAACACTCCTCTGTTGTCAGTGGGATTGCATGCTGGTACAATGACTCTGGAAATCAGTCTGCCTGTTCCTCAGAAAATTGGACATAGTATTACCTGAGGATCCAGCTATACCACTCCAGGGCATGTACCCAAAAGAATCCCCAACATATAACAAGGAACTATCATTCACCATGACCAAGTTTCACTATGTTCATAACAGCCTTATATATAATAGTCAGAATCTGTAAAGAACCCAGATGTCCTTCAGCAGAGGAATGAATACAGAAAATGTGGTATATTTAATCAATGGAGTACTACTAAGCTATTAAAAACAATGAATTTATGAAATTCTTAAGCAAATGGATGGAGCTAGAAAATATCATCTTGAGTAAGGTAACCCAATTACTAAAGTACATACATGATATGCACTCACTGATAATTGGATATTAGCCCAAGTTCTCAGAATACCCAAGTTACATTTTATACATTATATGAAGCTCAAGAAGAAGGAAGACCAAAGTATGTGTACTTCCATCCTTCTCAGAAAGCGCAACAAAATACCAATGAGATCAAATACATAGACAAAGTGTGGGGCAAAGACTGATAATCTTTCCTCCTATTCTTCCATAAGAGTCCCCAAGCTCCACCAACTGGATATGGGTATCTGTCTCTGTCTGAGTCAGTTTCTGGGTAGAGCCTCTCAGAGGACAACTTGTTTATGTCTTCAAGCATAGCAGAGTGTTATGAATAATGTCAGAGATTGGTGCTTGTCCATGAGATGGGTCTCAAGTTGGACTGGTTATTGGTTGGTCATTCCCTCAGACACTGCTTCATCCCATGTTCCTGCACTTCTTGTATACAAGATAAATTTTGGGTTGAATATTTTGTGGGTGAGTTGGTGTTTCAATTGCTCCACTGTGGTTCCTGCTTGGCTACAGGAGATGGCTTCCACAAGTTCCATAACCCCAATGTTGGGAGTCACATAAGAACCCACTCAGCTAGCACCTGCCATTCCTGAAATGCTTCTCCATGAGGCATTTCACTACCATAAGCTCTCAGCCAGTGGCCTTTACATTCTGAGTATTCCTTCTCTCAAGAGATATATAATCCTGGATTCAGCCCAAATTAAGAATCATCTCAGAGAGTCCAGGAAGGCCTTCCCTTAGAAGAGTGGTGGCCAGGACTCCCAAATAAAGTTTTATCTCCTGTCCCTCCTGTACTAAGTACTCCCAATCAGACCAGATCCACTTGTCCCAGGCTCTGCTTTCCCCTATCTGCCTGGCATACAGATGCCTTGAGGGAAAAGGTGGACTGCAGATGGTTCCTGACTTCCTCTCCCAGCAGCATACCTGCAGCACCTGGGTACCCAGAGAGGAAGACTGGAAACCACAGTATTTTTCCCAGAACTTGTTTCCATTTCTGGTCCAGTGTAGCAGCATCTGACACTTGTTTGGGCTCTCTGTTCAGTAGTTCACCCTGCTTTCACCAGGTTGGCTTGCTTTCTGCACATGGACACCCTGGCAGAGAGGCAGACCATGGCATGACAATTGATAAGAATCAACCTCTCCCCATCTCAATTTTCCCATCTCAATTTTCAGTGGGGGATGAAGAACTCATGGTTCTTCAGAGTGACAAAACATAATGAATTACAAAATGGATATGTTATCTAATTAGATAACAGACAAGTAATTAGAATTAAATGTTATATTTTATTGATAGATGAGGTATAAACTATACATGCATAAATTTATCAAGCTTTTGAAAAGATAACAGAGACTCTCTTCTCTTAATTTTGTTCTCTAGATAATATAAATGCTCAACTGATGAGAAGATGCCTACCCACATTGGATGAGGAGAAATATTACCTATTTACTCCACAGATTCAGATTCCAGCCTCTCTAAGAAATACTAATACTAACACACCCTTAGGTTCATTTCACCAGTAATGATGACACTTGAAGTGAACTATTATATTTTCTTTCTGCATTTTTACTACTATAGATGAAAATAACCAAGAATTAATACTGTGCCCATTTCTCATTATTTGATTTCCTTCATGAATGTTGTGACATGTTGCTACAGATCTCAAATATATCCTTTCAAATTTCTCTTGGTAAATATGGTCTTCATGAACTGACTGCAAAATTTCTGCAGCTCCTTGGCCAATTAACAATAAACACAAGAAAAACGAAGACCACAACAAAGTGTGGAACCCACAGTCCTACTGAAGAGGAGAGTGAGATTTGGGAGGGAGAGAAGAGGAAGAGGGATAGGGGGTCTGTTTTAGATACAGGAGGAGATGGGGGAAAAGTACAGAGGGTCAGGAATTTAAAAGGAGGTGTGTAGCAGTGGGGGATGGGGAACTTGTAGTAACCACTAGAAAGTCTCTGATGTCAGGGACCCAAGAAGTTCTTAGGACCCAACAGGGAGGACATTAGACAAAATACCCAACTAAGGAGAGATAGAACCTGTAGAAACCATATCCAGTGGCTAGGCATGGCACCCGGTTGAGGAATGGGGTCACCCACCCATTTCAAAACTCTTAATCCAATATTCCTCCTGTCAAAAGGAAATGCAAAGAGTCAAAGAGTGGATCAGAGGCTGAAGAAAAGGCCATCCAGAGACTGCTTTACCTAGGGATCCATCCCATCTGCAGACACCCAACCCAGACACTATTGCTGATGCCAAGAAATGCTTGCTGACATGAGCCTAATATAACTGTCTCCTAAGAGGCTCTGCCAGAGCCTGACAAATGCAGAGGCAGATACTCTCAGCCAACCATTGAACTGAGCATGGGGGTCCCCAATGGAGGAGTTAGAGAAAGGACAGAAGCAGCTGAATGAATTTGCAATCCCATAGGAAGAACAACAATATCAACCAACCAGACACCCCAAAGCTCCCAGGGACTAAACCACCAACCACAGTACACATGGAGGTGGACCCGTGTCTCCAGCTGAATATGTAGCAGAGGACTGCCTTTTCTGTCATCACTGGGAGTGGAGCCCCTTGGTCCTGAGGAGACTTGATGACTCAACCTAGGGGAATGCTAGGGCACTGAGGCAGGAGTGGCTGGGCAGTTTGGGAAGCGTTTTCATAGAGGCAGGGGAAAGGGAAGGGGATAGGGGGATTTGGAGGGGAAACTGGGAAGGGGGATAACATTTGAAATGGAAATAAAATAACCAATTTAAAAAAGAATAAGTTATTTGTTGACCTTCTCTAAATACATACTTTAAGAAGTTGAGTGATTCTATGAAGTTTCGCTTCTCACATCAAAAATCTAGAATAAACTGAACTGTAAACGTTTCAAGTGATGTTTTCCACAAAACCAACTTTACTTCTAAGGCAGACTATATTCTCAGAAGAAAAAAAAGCAAAAGGATTCTTAAACTGAATTTCACAAAGGAATTACTAGGATGCACCAATGATATGTAATGATAAATGCCAGACTTGTGCTCTACACTGATATTCATGAAAAAACTTTAGACTATATATATAATCCATTCTAATGCTTTCCACATTGCTGCCTACCTGCTTGCACTGACACACTTAAACTTTAATCGCACATTACATGCATATTTTTTATCACTCGTGCTTAGAGACTGGAGTGTTTATGTTTGTTATGGTTTGTATGTATGTGAATGTACATGCAATTTTCAGTCTAACCACTATAAATGATTTATTAATAAAGAGTGTGAGAATTCTAACCAGTATAAATGATTTATTAATAAAGAGTGTGAGAATTGTACAGTCAGTTTGGACTGCCTTGAATAAATAGAGGACACAATAGAGTAAAGGTGCTGGTGGAGAATATATAGGACAATGGTAGGACAGGTGATGTTGCCAATTCACATTTTGTGGAAATACAAAAGGAGAAGATAATGGTGAATGGGGAGAAATATTTAGGGGTCTGCAGAGGGTCAGTGACTGGGATGTAAAGTGAATAAACAAATAAAGTATTGGAAAAAAAGAGAATATGACATTACTTTGTGAATAATGACCAACAATTACTGACTATTTGGGATAATAATGATATTTGTTGGTTTAGAAATTTCTAGATGAAAACAATTGAAATAAGATAATGTTTTACTAAAAGAATAATCTGAAAAGCATATGTGCCACTTAAAGATGATAAAATCTGGAAGTAACAACACAGTGTATGTATCCTCTTACACAAGAGGACATGGGGACACATGGGGACAAAGATGACAAAATGATAGGACAATGGTTAATATTCATACATGTAAAGAAATTCATGGAACAGAGCAAAGAGGCATGCTTTCTTCACCAAGACCTGAGCAGAATTAAGTGGTTATAACAGTTTTCTTTGTTTTTTTACATTATTTTTTTTTAAATCTGAAGGATATGGGTGTCAGTTACTTTTCTGTTGCCATGATACAACATCATGACCACAGGCAGCTTATGGAAAGAAGATCTTGTTTTGGCTTATGAGTACGAAGAGGGCTTTTATAATAATGAAGAATGCATGGCACCAGTTAGTTCAAATAAGTTGACTGATCACATTTCATCAAACAAACATACAAGCAAGCAAGCAAGCAAACAAACAAACAAACAACAACAACAATGGAGAGGTAAACTGGAAGTGGGCCAAGGGTATAAACTCAGAAAGGCTGCTCCTTTGTCACTTCTTTCTCCAGCAACGCTCCAAATCATTTGTTCATTTTTCCTTTATAGACATATGGGCATCTCACATCACGACATGAGTTTTCTTCAATTTCAAATGTTTTCATAGTCTTTAGTAGTCTCAATAATGTTGAAAAAATGCCAAGTGTTTATGGAGATTAAAGGCAATATCTCAATTGTAACCCTTTACAAAATAAAATACAGATGACATACTTCTGATATTTATTTTTATGTATTCAGTGTTCTCATTCCACAGCAGACAAATGATCCATAGTAAAGAAATATCAAAACAAAACTAGAAAATAGTAGGTCAAACATCCGATTTTGTAGCTCATGCCCAGTGTCTGGTATTTAGATTCAAATGGTATGGGGGAATGCTTCTCTAAAATGTTTGCTACCTGTAACTTACATCTCTCTGTCTTTGTGTGATTACACACTCTGTACACAGATGTGTCATGGTTCTAACATGTTTAAAATATTAAGCTCTCTGTATACTGTGTACTGTATCCGGGCTTCTCATTCATTATTTCATGCATTGATCAATATCAGCCTTGCAGTGATTCAAGTCCTGCCTCACAATCCCTTAAAGAACTCAAAAATTTCAGAAGAAGAATCAAAAAACCTCTTATATGACTATCATTAATTTGGCCATAAATATAAGTCTATTATTTTTAAATTTAGTGTCAGAAACATTCTCAGGACATGGGAAGAAAACAACCAGATCTCTCTCTCTCTCTCTCTCTCTCTGCCCAAGAAGCTCATAAATGAGTTCTAGCCCAGTTGCTAATGAATCCTTGTTTTATTCTGAAACCTTATGAATCAGAGTTGGGTCTCCACATCTGGGAATATCCTTACATGCAGAGAGCCACGGTAAGAAGTGACAGCATTCGCCATTACACGATGGCACTGGCATCCGGTGCTCTCCCAAGTTTACAGGTGAACTGCGCATGTGCAAGTGGCGAAAGTGCGCCAAGTCACGGCCCCTCCCAGGGCGTAATATGCGTTCCTGAGCAAGCAGCCAATCAGATATGAACACTCTGCTCCAGAGGTATATAAGCAGTGCCTTTTCGGGGCCCGGGGTCTTCCTCCTTTCATCACAATAAACGTTTGCTGCAGTAGGATCCTGGTGTCCGCATGCATTCTTGCTGGCGAGACGATTATACGAGGGTCAGAGCTGGTGCCGAAACCCGGGAGACTCACCATCGCTGGCGCCGAGGAGACCCTCTGCTCGAGGAGAGGATTCAGAACTGCAGGACAAAGGTAAGCTCTGAGAGGCATGTTTGGTCTTGATCTATCTCGTCTCCCTCCCCAGTTGGCAGGAACTCTAGAAGCTCTCGCTATTGTGCTCATTCTCTTCCTTCTGGTTTTGCAGGATGAGAAATGCCGCTCGACTGTAGCGGCGGGCCAGGGAGTGCTAGAGGAGTTGCAAGACAGCATGTCAGAAACGGAGAGGGATAAACGGTTGGGAGCTCACAAAGAAAAACGAAAAGGCATGCCTAAGAAAAAAGACCCTTCCAAAGACGCACAGTCCGCGGAAGCGAAAGATAAGGGAAAGGACGCCCTGGGAGAGGGACGTAGGAAAGGAGAAAAGGCCCCAGAAAAGAAACCTCTTTATCCAATAAAAGAACTGGAGGCCTTGGGGCTTGGTGGCTCTGAGTCGGAGGAGCTAACTTCCTCTGAGGGGGAGGACTTAGACGAAGAGACAGCCCGCTATGAGGAGGAAAGATACCATCCAGATGAGCGGCCTCCGCCGAGAAATCGAAAGCAAAGGAAAACAGGAGATAGGAGCCGCACGGCCTCTCGGCCTGTCGCGCCCTCCCAACCTATTGTTCCTGGTGCACTTCCGCCTTATGTGGACAAGTGCTGTTCAGACTCCTTCCTTTCAAAGGAAGACAAAAGAAGGATGTTACAAGCCTTTCCGGTATTTGAGGACGCGGGGGGGAGGCCGTGTCCACGCACCTGTAGAGTATGCCCCTATCAAAGAACTTGCTGAATCGGTTAACAAATATGGAGTTGATGCTAATTTTACAGTCATGCAGCTTGAGAGACTCGCCACTATGGCGATGACCCCGAATGATTGGCAAAATACAGTAAAAGCTGCTCTCCCTAATATAGGACAGTATATGAAATGGAAAGCTTTATGGCATGATGCTTCTCAAGCACAGGCAAGGGCCAACGGTAATGCGGAAGTCAACCAGAGACAGTGGACTTTCGAATTATTAACAGGGCAAGGACAGTATGTTGCCGACCAGACAAACTATGATTGGGGAGCATACGGCCAGATCTCCGCTGCTGCTATTAAAGCATGGAAAGCCCTCTCTAAGAAGGGGGAGGCTGGGGGAAATTTAATGAAAATGTTGCAAAACTCCCAGGAGTCATTCTCAGACTTTGTGGCTAGAATGACAGAAGCAGCAGGCAGAATTTTTGGAGACCCAGAGCGAGTTAAACCACTGATAGAACAACTGGTATATGAAAATGCCTCGCCAGAATGTAAGACAGTTATTACCCCTAGAAGAAGCAAAGGGCTGACAGATTGGATAAAGGTCTGCCGAGGACTTGGAGGCCCACTGACCAATGCTGGCCTTGCAGCAGCTATTTTGCAAAGCCAGAACCGCTCAAGTCCTGGCGGCCGTAAAGTATGCTATAACTGTGGCAAACCGGGTCATTTGAAACGAGATTGTCATACTCCCGTGCAAAGGAGAACCCTGGGCTATGCACTAAATGCAGGAAGGGCTATCATTGGGCCAATGAATGTCGCTCGGTTAGGGACATTCAAGGAAAGATTATTCAGCATGATCCTTCCCCAGCAGGAAGAGATGAAGGCACTCAAAAAAACGGGTATCAGGACTCCAGGTCCCAGGGCCCCAAAATATATGGGACACAAACCTGCAACCGGGGGACACCTCTAGCTGCAGAGCTACAAGAGGCTCTGCAGGGTTGGACCTCCATTCCACCTCCCAATTCTTACTAATGCCACATGAGGGTGTGCAACCTGTCCCAGTTGATTTTAAAGGTCCCCTGCCTGAGGGAAGTGTTGGCCTTATTTTAGGTCGCTCCTCTCTTACCTTGAAGGGGCTTGTGGTTCATCTTGGTGTGATAGACCAAGATTATACTGGGGAACTTCAAGTTCTCTGTTCTTGTCCACAAGGCATTATTTTCTATCTCCCCTGGAGATAGGATTGCTCAATTGGTTATTCTTCCAAGTTTGCATAATTGTTTCCCATCCACCGGGGAGCCTAGAGGCGCCAACGGGCTTGGTTCTTCAGGAACTGACTTTGCTCATTTGGTAGTGGATCTCAAAACTAGACCCACTTTACAATTAACAATAGAAGGGAAGAGTTTTACAGGGATTTTAGACACAGGAGCTGATAAAAGTATTATTTCCTCCAACTGGTGGCCTAAGGCATGGCCTGATACACAATCATCCCACTCCTTACAAGGGTTGGGATATGAGGCCAGCCCTGCAGTCAGTTCACTCTCCTTGACTTGGCAGACACCAGAGGGTCAGACAGGAAACTTTATACCTTATGTGCTTCCTCTCCCCGTTAACCTCTGGGGAAGAGACATTTTGCAAGACTTGGGATTGACATTAACTAATGAGTACTCTCAACAAGCTATTGATATTATGAAAAGGATGGGATATAAGGAAGGAAAAGGCCTTGGCAGAAAAGAACAAGGAAGTTTAAACCCAATTTCACAAGAAAGTAATACAGGAAGACAAGGTCTGGGGTTTCCCTAGTTGCCATTGAGGGCTCTATGCCCATACCCTGGCTTACGGAGGAGGCCGTGTGGGTTCCTCAGTGGCCCCTATCCTCTGAGAAATTAGAAGCTGCTACAAGGCTGATTGAGGAACAATCACAGCTTGGTCATTTAGAGCCTTCTACTTCTCCTTGGAATACCCCTATTTTTGTTATAAAAAAGAAATCAGGAAAATGGAGACTTCTCCATGATCTAAGGGCCATTAATGTGCAGATGCGGCTGTTAGGCTCAGTGCAACGAGGCCTACCTCTGCTCTCTGCTTTACCTAAGCAGTGGAGGATAATAATTATAGACATTAAAGATTGTTTTTTCTCCATTCCCCAAAACTGCAAGATAGGCAAAGATTTGCATTCACCTTACCTGCTGTTAATCACCTTGAACCAGACAAGAGATATCATTGGAAAGTTTTGCCTCAAGGCATGGCCAATAGTCCTACTATGTGTCAACTGTATGTACAAATGGCCCTTGAATCCGTTAGGAAACAATTTCATTCCCTGCTCTTGATTCATTTTATGGATGATATTCTTATCTGCCATAAAGAATTGACCATTTTGCAGAACTCGTACCCTTTATTAATTGCTACATTAGGACAGCGGGGTCTGCATATTGCCACAGAGAAGGTTCAAATTTCAGAAATTGGTTCCTTTTTAGGGACAGTTATTTACCCTGAGAAAATAGTTCCTCAAAAATTAGAAATTCGCAGAGATCATTTACATACCTTAAATGATTTTCAAAAATTATTAGGTGATATAAATTGGTTAAGACCATTTTTGAAAATTCCCTCTGCTGAATTGAAACCTTTGTTTGACATTTTGGAAGGAGATTCTCACATTTCCTCGCCAAGAGCACTAACACCGGCTGCAAGCCATGCCCTGCAAATGGTAGAGGATGCCTTGCAAGAGGCCCAGCTAAAACGCATTGATGAGACCAAAACTTTTAATCTATGTGTCTTTAAAACCAGACATTTACCAACTGCTGTGTTATGGCAGGATGGGCCCTTATTATGGATCCATCCCAATGCATCCCCTGCAAAGATTATTGAATGGTATCCAGATGCAATTGCTCAGATTGCCCTTCGGGGATTAAAAGCAGCTATTACTCATTTTGGAAGGGAACCTAAGTTTTTAATAGTGCCATATACTACATATCAGGTTCAAATATTAACTGCTACCTCTGATGTTTGGGCCGTGTTGGTCACCTCCTTTTATGGTCAAATAGATAATCACTATCCTAAACATCCCATTCTACAATTTGCCTTAACTCAAGCTATTGTATTTCCGCATATCATATCTCAGAAGCCGCTCCCGGATGGAGTGGTTGTTTACACAGATGGGTCAAAAACAGGTGTGGGTGCCTATGTAGTTGATAATAAAATCACTGCCAAACAATACCATGAGACCTCACCTCAAGTTGTGGAATGCTTGGTAGTATTAGAGGTTCTTGAAACCTTTCCAGGCCCTTTAAATATTGTTTCAGATTCCTTTTATGTAGTAAATGCAGTTAAAGTCTTAGAAGTGGCTGGGCTAATTAGACCATCTAGTAGACTTGTGGAAGTTTTTCAAAAGATTCAATTTGCTTTAGTTAATAGGAGATTCCCTGTTTTTATTACACGTATTAGGGGTCACTCAGGTCTACCAGGTCCAATATCTCATGGGAATGACCTAGCGGATCAAGCCACAAAGTTGGTTGCTATCGCTCTATCCTCAAAATTGGATTTGGCCAAAGATTTTCATAAAAAATTTCATGTGACAGCAGAGACATTACGTCGTCGGTTTGGTATAACTAGAAAAGAAGCTAGAGATATAGTTACTCAATGTCAGAATTGCTGTCATTTTTTACCAGTGCCTCATGTAGGAATTAATCCATGAGGAATTCGGCCACTACAGATTTGGGAAATGGATGTTACTCGCATCCCATCCTTTGGCAAATTGCAATATTTACATGTTTCCATTGATACTTGTTCCGGAATTATATTTTCTTCTCCATTGGCCGGAGAAAAGGCGGCCCATGTTATCCAACATTGCCTTGAGGCATGGAGTTCCTGGGGGAAGCCTAAAATTCTCAAGACTGATAATGGACCAGCTTACACTTCTCAAAAGTTTGGATAATTTTGTCGCCAAATGGAGGTGACCCATCTGACGGGTCTCCCTTATAACCCTCAAGGACAAGGCATTATAGAACGGGCTCATCACACTCTTAAGTCTTATCTAATAAAACAAAAAGGGGGAGTCGAGGAGGCTCTACCCTCAGTGCCACAAGTCACCGTTTCTATAGCACTTTTTACCCTTAATTTTTAAAATCTGGACAGTCAAGGCCACACAGCAGCTGACCGTCAGTGTTTAGAGCCTGACAGGCCAAAAGAGATGGTCAAATGGAAGGATGTCTTGACTGGACAATGGAAAGGCCTGGATCCTATTTTAATAAGATCCAGGGGAGCGGTTTGTGTTTTTCCGCAGGAAGAAGACAACCCATTTTGGCTACCAGAGCGACTGACGCGACGACTCGCGATATTAGAAGATGACACCCAGGCGGACCCTCCAAACTCTGATGACAGCCCTCATGCTGATCCAAGGAATACAGGTTCCTAGTATATCGGGGGAACAACGATGGGCCATATTATCTGCCTTTCAAAAACCCATACCGGTCAGACATAATGCAGCTAATCTGTCCAGGAAATTGTCTCAATATCTTGCAGGAAATTGGTCAGAAAACTTCAATGAGACACTCAAAAAATTGAGAGCAGCTGTGGTGGTCATCAATTCGACGCGCGTGGATTTGTCCCTGACTGGGGGACTCTCCTCCTGGATCTCTTCAGCTTTCTCTTTCTTTAAAGAGTGGGTGGGAGTAGGCCTGTTTGGTACAGCCCTATGTTGCAGATTAGTGTTCATGCTATGGTTGGTCTGCAAACTCAGAGCTCAACAAAAACATGACAAGGTCGTTATTACCCAAGCACTTAAAGCCCTAGAACAAGGTTCATCTTCTGAAATTTGGTTATCCATGTTAAAGAAATAGCCAGTAGACAGATTCCTCAGCCGTTGTACCCCAAGGGATTTGCCCATTGCACTGGGTCGGTGAGGAGTCTTGGCCTAGCTGGTCCTTGTCTGTGTAGCTGTGGTACCTGAATTTGAGGCAAACAGCCCTTGCACCCCTGGGAGATGGCTCCATTGCACAGGGATGGGTGTTTGCATCTCTCTCTGTTTCCCCTAGCCCTTGCACCCAGAGGACTTGTTTCCATTTCACCTGGTAGGGTAAGGGAGACTGTCTTAAACTATTAGTCCTTGATCGCTTATTCCCCCAAGATGGAATTTGCTTGATCGGGCTTGAGTTTGAGTCATGATTGGTACCGTGCTAGATAGGCCAAGGACAGTTCCATCTTAATAAAACAAAAAGGGGGAGATGCAGAGAGCCGCGGTAAGCAGTGACAGCATTCGCCATTACAAGATGGCGCTGGCATCCGGTGCTCTCCCAAGTTTACAGGTGAACTGCGCATGTGCAAGTGGCGAAAGTGCGCCAAGTCACGGCCCCTCCCGGGGCGTAATATGCGTTCCTGAGCAAGCAGCCAATCAGATATGAACATGCCGCTCCAGGTGTATATAAACAGTGCCTTTTCGGGGCCCGGGGTCTTCCTCCTTTCATCACAATAAACGTTTGCTGCAGAAGAATCCTGGTGTCCATGTGCGTTCTTGCTGGCGAGACGATTATACGTGGGTCACACTTACAACTACTATCTTCCAGGCTTCCATTACAATAGCTTATTAAACTTTACTTGAAACCTTCAAATGTCTTTCTAGTTCAAAGTTCCAAAGTCTTATACATTTCTCAAAAAAACAAAACAAAGAAACAAACAAACAAACAAAAACATGGTCAGGTTCTTTACTGAAACCTCGACATTACCTGTAACAACTTCTGTGTCGTCTAAGTTTGATGATGCAATATACAAGATTACCATGGAAAATTTATGAATGGAAGAGTATATTTTGTTTTATGTCTCCAGAAAAGGAGTCCAAAAATGGTGAGGAAACATAGCAATAGCAGAACGAAGACCTCTGATTACATTTTATCACACCAGAAGTGGTTTGAGGCTATCAATTCTAAATATCTACTGACCTCCCCCTTCAATAAGTATCTACTACCCAAAAGTTCCATGGCTTCTGCAACAGAGGCAGTAACACAAATCCAAATGTTCAAATACATGAACTTAAGGGAGACTCAGTCCACTCCAACATCTGATAACCTCAAAGGAAGAAATGTGTATGTGAGGGTTGAGCTCATAGTATGCATCTAAGACAAAAAGCAACAATACATAAAAATAAAGTGATGTATGTTTGAAGTTTGTTTTATAGACAGACAACTTGACAAGAGATGACATCTAGAAAATTAAATTATCTTCCAAGGGATGTGATGGAAACATTTTCTAGATAGAAATAAAATATTCATATCGTTCAGAATTTTTCACATATTTCTTGTGGCAGGATGGATAATGTTCTGAACCCCTGCCAAAGGCAGCCATATCTTTATTCTTAAGAACTATATTTAACCTTAAATGACAAAACATTGTCACATGTTTGAATAGGCGAACTGACTTGAGATGAGTGAAGTGACCGCTTATTATTCAATTGGCCCTCAAGACTCTGTAATTTAGTTCACCCTCCTCTACAAAGCAGTGACAGATAAATCTCCATCTTTGTTTGTTTGTTTGTTTGCTTTGAAAAATACCTTCTTGCATGTCCTAGAGATTGAGGCCATGATCATGAGATGTGATATCCTGTAGAATCTGGAAAAGCTAGAGTATTGAATTTCCCTTCAGCCTACAGAAAAAGGTAGACCAACTGTCACTTTCATTTCAGCACGCTTTGCCTTTCTAGTCTGCACTTTTATACAACAGGACACTAATAGAATTCTCATGTAAATTTTGCTATATTGCTTTTTAATTCCCCAGTGTGGAAAATGAATATATTTGAGTCAGTTCATTTCACACGGTATTTCAGGACTATGATTTTGTTACAAGGCTGTGGTCAGTGCTATGTATTCATAATGTTAATACAAGCAGTAAGGGTTTACACATTTGACTTTAACCATTGTGGACCATGTAGAAAGTACCTCAAGGGAGGTGTTTAAGTAGTTATTTGGTATATATAGAATACAGACAAAAAGGATAATTCAAATTGTAGATATAATGAGTTTTTTGACTAAATAAGAAACCTTTGAGATTGTGGGATGTATAGAGGAGATCATAATGTTTCAGAACATATCATGATTGCCAAATTGATGTTTGATTATATAACTAAGAAAAGGGCTCACCATGGAGAGACTGGATGACAGGAAAAAAACAGAGCAAAGTCCAAAGTGATTTGTAGGAATATTGTCTCTATTCTCAGGGTTAAAATTAGGTTGATCTGATATTAAACCCAGAAAGTGTCAGCCTCAGAAAAGGAGCTCACATCCTTTAGGAGACAATTATTTCTAGAAGCGTGTCAGGCAAATGTGACACTGTCTCTGAAGCCTGACCTTTTGTGTCAAGTTCTGATAAAGCAGCAAAATTACCATAAATTATCATTGAATTTTTTCAGAAAAAGTATAAGGCATTCAGTGATAATTTTAGGTTTTCTGAGTCTAAAACCCTTGGAAAATTATACATTCCTGCAAGTGAATTTCTCTCAAATTTAATAGTTTAAAAATGTTATTCATATGTTTGTGTGTATGTATGCATATATGCCTGTATGTGTGTGTGTGCTTGTGTGTGTTTCTGTTCAGAGTTATAAGGCTATATTGATTAGCATAGACTGCCATAACAACATGCCAGAGGCTGGCATCATTGCACAAAAGAAATACATTCTTGCCCTCAACACTGAATCCATAAATCCAGTATTATTCTGGACACACGATAAGATTGTGGAGTGCATGTACTCTTTCTGACTTACAGATTTTCTTCACCTTTTTCACATGATAGAGAGGGATATTTCTTATGCTTTTATCCCTCTCTTAAACAAGCACTGTTGAAACAGAACTTCATATTAGAGGCCAAATTTAAATTAATCCATCCCTTATTGATCTCCATCTTAAATTCAACTAAACACATGATAGAGAATCAGCATATGAATATGTAAGGAAAGTGACAGTCCATATCAAAGAGAATATGAAAATATCATAAGTTTTGAAAACAGTTTTTAAATTTTGAAAATAATTAATACATATTTTATTTTGAACAAACAAAAACAATTTAAAAGCAAAACTACTTGCAACCTTACTCTGTAGTGATCAACGGAAAAATGTGTTTTAGACAGTTATACTTTAATGTTAATTTTTACCAAAATCAGTTAAAATATTAAATCACATATTTGTATAATGATACATTTCACATATAGCCTTTTAAAGATTCTCAAAATAAAAGATGACTAACAACTACAAGGAAGGGAAGTAAACAAACTTGTATAACTTTTTGAGAGTCTTTTTACTTCTACATAAGGAAAGATCACATTAATGCAATTAGTTAGGGTTTTCTTACTAAGTGTATCTGAGGTTCCATGAGAACTTGGATGAGTTACATGAATACCATTGCTGTGCCCCTCGTGCAGAGCTTGTGGTGCTGACTGGTATTGGTTTGAACATTTGTGACCTCATAATTGTAAAGACTTGTCTATTCATTACAGAAGCCAATATCAAATTAAAATTTTCTACCCATATATAAACATGAGGAGAGTTGAGACTCATTACTTGAGTCTTAATGTTAGAAATATAATGTGTTGTACATATTTCTAAGCAAGATGTTCTATACTGATTAGGAAACATGGAAAGCAAATTAGCACATCAAGCAATAAAGAGTTTACAATACACAATGTATTTTGTAAGGATGTTACTTTTTTTCTTTTCTTTTTTATTATCTTAAATCTTTTATTACAGTACATTAATCATCCCCCTCCAATTGTTCCCTCCCACTGTTTTTCATTTCATTCCTTCTCACCCATCTCCAATAGGATGTTCTCAACCCACCTGGCTTCCCCACTCCCTGGGGACCTCAAGTCTCTCAAGTGTCTCCTCTCACTGAGAAATAAAGTTTATATCATTACCTAAGGTAATGAGTCAAATTGTGACCCTTCAAATTTTGTTTGTAGATACATAATCTCCTTATAAGTCTTTGTAAAGTACATTTTTAGAGAGGCAATGAGTGATCATTGAAGTTGTTTCAATGTGGTTCTCATACCAAACAAAACAAAACAAAACAAACAACAGCAACAAAACATGGTTCTCATACCAAACAAAACAAAACAAACAACAGCAACAAAACATAATTTTCTTTTTGCTTCATTCGTGCCTGGAGGACTGCCAAGTGCAGGCCTAGAAACAGGCTTCAGTAGATATAGACCTAGAAGGATCTTGACCTTGGAATTTCAGAGTTAACTTCTCTAAAATAAAACGTCTAGATGTCCACAGGTTAAGTTATTCAGTCTCCATTACCTTTTTTATGGCAGACTAATGCATTTTACACAAAATGAGAAACACAGTGTAGTGTACATTCAATTTTGAAAACAAATATTAATTGATGGATAGGTATTATATAGAGACATATCATAGAGCTGGTAATCAAATTGATACAAGAAAAGAGAAAAACAAGGAAAGCTTTTTACAATAAGATTGTTAGCATACTTTGGGTAAAAAACAAAAACAAAAATTTTTTGAACTGAGTTGCATTCTCAGATGACACCAGAAGATGGTGGAAGAGGAGCAACCAACATTGAGAAACCAGTCAGCAGTATTTTGTATTCTCAGTAACTACACCTTTCCTGTTCTGCTTGGCCACATCTAAATAAAATAAATAATTTTAGTCTGAGTAAATCATAGTAAAATACAGTGTATTGTTTTCTATATTTAAAAATGAACAGAATTTATTTGGTCATAAATGGTAAGAAACACAGTGATGTACATGTTTTTCCTTTAAAATTCAATTTTAGACATATATTCAGTTTAAATTTGCTAGCTTGTGCAGATAATTCTTCATATATGTTCATTTTCTCAAAACACTACAGCTACTGTTATGAATCCAGGTTGTGAGAATAACATTAAAAGTGATTCACAGAAAAAGATTAATATGTAACTGAGCTTATTTTCTCCATGTAAAATACTGTATTTGCTATGTGAGTGCCTATAAATATTATCCCCACTGATCTGTCCAATGCTTGCTTCCTTTCTAATATTAATAGCATAAATAAACAAAAGAAGTTTACATTTATCTATGAGAATTTCTAGACTGTGATATGATACATACATATCATACATACATATGTACATATATGATCAACTGATGAATTGCAAGATATGAAATAAAACATCCTTCTCTTGCATGAACTAATTGTCACAATCCACTGCTAAATACCAAGTGCAGTTTGAGTAAGACAGGCCATTCATATATTTTGAGAAGGAATACAGTATGCTGGCATTTATAAGATTATTTCAATCAGTGCACTTTAGACACATAACCTATTGTCACATTGAACAATTATTTCTAGTTCTCTACTACCAGTCATAAGGTCATCCTTACTTCATTTCTGAAGTAGACATGGATCCCTATTGTTGATATGATGCCCTGTGGTTGAAGTTTCACAATCCACTCTGAGACTTGCTGCAGTTTGTTTGGTGGCTGATTCTGAAGTATACCCATCAAATAAGTTATTATTGAGTAACTTGTACAAACATGGCTTGGCTCCTAGTTTATACAGACTACTTCTGATGTACACTGGCTTTTTATGAATTAGTCAAATGTTTGTGGTCTGACATCTTTACCTGCTTACCAGGACTTTGAACAATTGGCTTCTTCTATTATTTAGTAGACACTAGGTTAACAATAGTCATATCATTAGCTCATTCTAATAATGTTGGCTACATACAGAAGTAGATGTGTAAACATGTGATATGGACAACAGTTAACTCATGATTACCCTACAGACTTCTTGCTACCTCTGATTCCTTCCATAAAAGACACAATTTCATAAATGTTTGGCACTCATCAGCATCTTCTTCTTCATTTGACATTTTAGAAGAACTGAACTCTCCTTACTGGTGTTTGCATTTGATTTAATTTCATATATAATGACAGCTTGTGCCAAGCAATGCTGATCTGTCTGCATGAACCAGGATTTGAAGACCTTCACGAATGGGACAGATTACAGTCTAATGCTGCAAGACTTTAGTTTCAATGTACATTCAGAGAAATGATCCAAAGAATGTTGTTTGGCTTTAGAAAAACATGATCAGAGAAACATAAAGGTCAGCAAGCACATACTAAATAATAATAGAGCACTCTTTTTCCAGAGCTTTCCAAGGACAGACCAATTTAAACAATACTGTCCACATGTGTTATAGATTTTATCTGGGAAAGCTCAAAAGCAAGGCAGAAGGCCATATCCAGATTTAGGGCATTCTGACAATAGCACTCAGTATATCCTTTCATCAGATTGGGTTCTATAGCTAAGTTCTCACATTCAATAAGTATAAATATGTCTTATAAATTGAATGCAAATGTTTGTGATCGAAGGCATGAAATCATGTCCTTGAACAATCCAAGGATAAAAACGCATCTAAAAGGCCCTCTGCCTTTTTTCCTGGAGCATGTTTTAAAGTTCCAAAAAGAATTGTTCACCAAGTCATTTGTTGACTGTGGAGTTTTATTGATGTTCTCTGAGATCATATTTATATTGTTTACTTTAGTGTATTTATTTATTAAACATAATATTCACTGTAAGTTTTTCATCTATTTAGTTATCTCTATAAATTTAAATTCAGGGTTTTTCACTAGATTTCACTGAAAATGATTTTATAAGATGGTTCATGTATCTTCTGACATTCAATTATTTTCTATATACAGAAGAATATTGATAAATGTAAAATGAATTTCTGTGTGTTTTGTATTTTATTTCTGATTTTTAATTTATCAGCTAATTTGGGAAGTTTCTACTTTTGGTTTTGTGAGTGTGTGTGTGTGTATGTGTGTGTGTGTGTGTGTTAGAATTATGGACAGGAAAGGATTCAGATGTTTCAATATTGAACTAAATATTTCCTTATTAGAGATGCTGACTATAACAACAGAGCTCTTTAAATGGTTTCTATTCCATCTGAACTGTAAGGAAAAAATATCTCCACTCTAGTAATATAAAAGCTAATACCTGGAACAAAGATTATTGTTCAGATATAAGTTATTATATTAGAGATATCTGGGATCTCACTGTGGCTTAATATGAAAAGGTCATGTGGTTGTTATCATTTGGAAGTTGTGGCCAAACATGTGATGCAACCAAAGAGTGGGAAGATTTATTGTGAATCATATTTTCAGGATTTCAGGTTATGATTTCTTGGCCTATGATCTTAGGCAGAGCCTTGTATTGATAAGAGGATGAGTTTCTTCCTTGAAGACAGGGCACACACACACAGAGAAAGAAAGGTTGAAATGTCACTAAAAACTTGGCTCAATTCTTTACTTTCCTCTACTAGACTTCACTTCTAATGGCTTTGAGGATCTATAATTTTTAACTGAGGACTATTAACCCATGAGCTATTGGAGTATATTACCCATTACAATTTTTTTAAAAGGACCATGGCTCCAAAGTTGGTGTCTTTAGGAATTAAATCAATGATAAATATGCTAACATAATCAATGGATTAATCCGTCGAAGTATTCAGTTTGGTAATATTATTGTGAGGTGCTAACATCATTGGAACAGAGTAGCTTGGTCCTGTGGAGGCTTGTTACCCTAGAGAAGGAAGGTGTTAGAGGGATGAGGGAAGAGTAGGTAGATGGTAGGTGAGCACCCTCTTAAATCAAAGGTGAGGGGGTTGCAGTGGGGGATTCATGGATGGGAGATTGGGAAGGGGGATAACATTTGAAATACAAATAAATAAAATGATATATAAATAAAGAAAAAAATGGAGATGTTACATAAATGGGGAAAATCAATCACTGGTAAAGATATTTCTCTCTCACACACACAGACACACAAACACACTCTTTCTCTCACTCTCCCCCTCCTCCTTTCCCCTCCCCCTTCTCCGTCTCTCTCTCCCTCTCCCTCTTTCCCTTTCCCTCTCCCTCTCCCTCTCCCTCGTCCTCTCCCTCCTCCTTCTCCCTCGCCCTCAACCTCCCCCTCTCCCTCTCCCTCTCCCTC
>NW_021604622.1:13954655-13995729 GCF_004785775.1 Grammomys surdaster
CCCTCTCCCTCTCCCTCTCCCTCTCCCTCTCCCTCTTCTTCTCCTTCCTAGCTAGCTAGAGAAGATCAGCTCTGTTTTGTCCCATGCTCTTCCTCCCTCCTGCAGTGAGCAACTTCATAAGCTCAGAAGGAACAGTTCACTGGCATGAATCAAAACAAACCATTCTTTTCTCAAGTTATTTTCTCATGATATTTGCCACAGTGATGGAAATGACTGACAGATCTATCACTGTTCCATTATTTTATTTTTTGTCCAATTTGGAATAGAAATATTATCCTACACTAACCTTACCATTATATTCTGGAATAGATAAATGACTTACTTGGTTTCATAGGATGTAAAGTATATTTCCTTCCAAAAATTGTACTTTAAATTTAACATATTTTCCAATTAATGTTGATACTGGAACATAAGTTTTCAGTATTGTGGAATTCATTGCATGCATTTTGAATACAAGAAGGGAATTAATTATGAAGAATTAATTGTAAAATGCTATGTGCGAATGGGATGGGGAAGGGGGATGGGAGAGACAGAGACAGAGAGAGAGGAAGAGAGAGAGAGAGAGAGAGAGAGAGAGAGAGAGAGAGAGAGAGATAGAGAGAGAACTTTCACAGTGATTGATTTCAATATATCTGCCCCCTTAAAACTTCACATATTAAAATTGAACCCTAGATATACTTGAAAACCATTGGGAGTAACAAGTTCATAAAGATGTATTAGTGGGATTTCACTTAAAGATATGGCTATAGAAAAACCTCTACCAGGTGAAGAGAAATGGAGGAAGGAAGTTTGTAACCTTAGCCTGAGCAGTAACCAGCATTAGAATATATACTATTGACCTGTCTTATGATGTTACAACCATGTTAAATGAATTTCTCTGTTTATAAAGAATACTATGCACAATACTGTGCTGTAGTGTCCCTGCATAATTCAACTATTATGCAAATATTTAATTTTTTTCTGTTTTGCCAGTATCTGTTTAAAGTCTCCAATTTGGCTTTAAATAAGTTCACTGGTAATCTAGTGCTCTCTTATCAAAAGTTTGTTATTTGTCTTCTCAATTTGTCCTACTCATGTATTCTCCTTTTCTCTTGTTTATTTGAAAATTACATCGTTCCTTCCCCCTAATCGTTATTAAATTATTGTAACAGAGCTGTTAATGTATCATTTATCAATGTGTATAAATAATTATTCATAACACAATGGCCACAATTCTTCTAAAGCCGATTCTCATTTGTTTCTTTATATTATTGTGAATAATTTCTATACTGGATGACTTGAAGACATGTCATGTTTTTATCATATAATTTTAATGTCTTTGAAAACTTTAAGACACAAGCTGTGATAAGGAAGGGAGAAAAATGTGGAGGAATTTAGCTGGGTAGCTGAAAGGCATGAAGGTGAGATAAACAACTCTAAGGATGTGTGTCAAAGCCATAGGAAAACATAGTATCCTCTAATCTTACTGAAAAATACACACACACACACACACATACACATACACACACACACACACACACTGACACATATACCCAGACTCACACACAGTCACACACACATACACAGAAAAATGCACATACACACAGACACACATACACAGCCGCACACACATAAACATACACATGTACATACAGACACACAAACATAGAAACACACACACATACACACACAAACACACACACACACACACACACACACACACACACACACACACACACACACACAATATGCAGAAATGGTGGTGCCAGGCAATGGCAACTCCCTTTTAAGTGTGAGTCAGGGGCAAGCGCGTTAAATATCAGAGTCACGAAAGCAAGGGTATAGGCTTTTAATGATGTGGAAAATTCTGATAGTTATTTTAGGCTTTAGATAAATAAATCAAATTCAATTTTAGATTAAGCTCTAAAATAACATTATGGATTTACTGTTCATAACTAACAAAACATGACAAAATGCAGTGGCAAAATAAGGAACTTTACAGTGTCCTTCTAATAAAAGCTCTGAGAATTACTGGCTTAGTTTTCAGTACCATTTCTGACAGACATATAGAAGGTACTCTAAGTCATTCTGTGATGATGAGGGAAGGAGTTCATGAGTTTAAAGTGACGTGCTGGTACTCAAGCATATTGGATACGTTTTGCTTCTTACCTGAGGCAGTGGCTTTAAAGGGTGCTGATTCTATAAACAGACAGATCTGCATTGCTTAATCACTGAGACCTCTCACTAGTGGAGGAGTTTCTGATTCTCTTTTGGTTGTTGAGGTGATGCTGCTATGTCCCCTTTTCGAGGCTTTAGAGAACACATTTCCTTTTCATTCTTCTCTATTATTTTATTTTTTCAAATTACATCTCAATCGCAGCTGCCCCTTTCCTCTCAGCAACTCACTGGAGTAGAACCTCCACCTTCCTGCTTACCTTCTCCTCCCAGAAGCGGAGTCCCCTGTCTCTGAGATATCACCCCACCCTGGCACATGAAGTCATTGCCCTTTCCCTCACAACCTCTCCAACTGAGACCAAATAAGACAACCCAGTTAGAGGAACAGGATCCACAGGCAAGCAGGATTCAGAGACAGCCCCTACTCCAGATGTCAAGGGACCATATCAAGACCAAGATGTGCATCTGCTACTTATTAGGAAGGCCAGGCTACATTCAATCCATGAATGCTTTTTGGTTGGTGGTTCAGTCTCTGGGTTCTCTCAAGGGTCCTGGTTAGTTGACTCTATGGATCTTCAGGTGGAAAAATCCCCCTGCATCCTTCAATCTTTACCCCAACTCTTCCACAAGAATCTCTTAGCTCCACCCAGTGTTTGAATGTTGGGTGCTGAATATGTTTCAGTCACCTGCTGGGTGGATTTATGCTAGAGGAGGGTTATGCTTGACTCCAATTGGAACACATAAGAGAGGATCATTAGTATTTTTAGAGATTGGTCCGTGCCCATGGGATGGGTCCCAAGTTGGGAAAGTCATTGGTTAGCCTCAGTATCTGCTCCATCTTTTACCCTGCAATTCTTGTATGCAGGACAAATTTTGGGTCAAAAATTGTGTGGGTGGTTTGATGTTCTCTTCCTTCCACTAGAGAGTCCTGCCTGGCTACAGGAGATGTCCACTTCAGCATCCGTGTCCCCCAGTGCTAGAAGACTCAACTAGAGTCACCCCTATTGACTCTGGAAGCCTCCTCCTTCACAGGGCTCTAGCACACACTAGATTTGCCTCCCCACCCAAGCAAGCTGCCAATTTCCATTCCCTCTCCAGGCACTCTTTCCTGGCTGTCCCAATACCTGACTCCCAGATACATTCCTTCCCTATCCCCTCTCTAGTCCAGTTCCCTTCCTCCACATGCTTCTGATGATTATCTTATTTCCTTTTCTGAGTGAAGTTCATTCATGTTTGGCTGCTCCTTGTCGTTTAGTTTCTCTGGGTTTTTGGAATATAGTATGGGTATCCTATGGATGCAGGGATGGTTCAAAACAAGAAAATTCATCAATGTAGTTCGTCAAATAAACAAACTGAAAGAAAAAACGTGATCATCTCATTAGACACTGAAATAGTCTTTGACAAAGTTCAAGACCCCATCATGTTAAAAGTCTTAGAGAGATAACGGGTACAAGGCATAGATCTAAGAATAATAAAAGCAGTGTACAGAAAGCCAATAATCAACATCAAATTAAGTGGAGGGAAACTTAAAGCAATTCCCCTAAAATCATGAAGAAGGCAAGGCTGTCCACTCTCTCCCTATCTCTTCTATAAACTCTTGAAGTTTTAGCTATAGCAAGGAAACAACTAAAAGTGACCAACTAGATACAAATTAGGAAAGAAGGGATCAAAGTACTTTTATCCAAAGATGTTAGTATACATAAGTGTTCCCAAAAATTCTACAAAGGAACTCTTAATTCACAATATCTAATTTGCTGCCTTTTTAATGTTATAGATGCTTATTGAAATGTTTTCTCCCTGATCATTAGAAATGGGTGTATGTCAGAGCTACTCCAATTCCTATTGGTCTTTCTCACTCTAAATCCAGTGATAATCTCCTCTCTAACTATGCCTTCAAAATTTCTTTGGAATCCTGGGGAAAACAAGGTGTCTATGGTCCTCTTCTGCAATGAAGTCTAATGGAATGGCTCGAACAAGAGTTTCTCCATAGTCTCAGGCATTTAAATCATGATCCCTAGGTGATGTTATTTGTTGGTTGTGAGCCCTAAGCTGCTACTGTACCTGCCATGTCTTCCAGCTGCTGTCTCTATTCCACCACCACCATTCTTATCCCTTCAGAACTGTGAGCCCATAGAAACTCTTCCCGCTTTGGCTTGGTCCTGTTGGTTTCATACAGTAAAAAATGAAAGTAATTCATACAGCTAATAATAAAATCATTATATTGTAAGATGAGGATATTGTATAAGCTAAAGTTGGTGAAATCTTTTACCAGGTTTATTTGGAAAAAAAATAAAGTCTTAGACTTTCAATTCCAAGTTTTAACTGTTCTCTCAGAATCTTCACCCCGATACTGATAATGGAAACAGATGCAAAGTCCCAGAGCAAAACTGTAGTCAGAATTCAGGGAATCCTGGGTAAGAGAAGAACTAAGGATTGAAGGATCCAGAGAGGTCAAGGACATCATTAGAAAACCCACAGAAGCAATTAACCATAGGGGCTCACAGAGACTGAAGTCTCAACCAAAGCACATATGTGTAACCTAGTTCATATATATATATATATATATATATATATTTGTCTGTGTTTTTCTGTTTATATTTCATGTGTGTGCAGTTTAGACTTCATGTGGAACTCCCAATACCAGATGCAGGGACTATTTCTGACTTTGTTACCTGCCTTTGGGTCCCTTTCCCCTAAAGAGGCTGCCATGTCTAGTCTCAATAGATGTAGATACACCTAGTTCTACTGTAACTTGATCTGCTAAGGCAGATTGATATTGAAAAGAAGCCCTCTCCCAGCACCCCCTGCTTCTTTGAGGAAAAAAAGAGGAGGAAATACAGGAAGTTGAGAAGGTTAGAGTAGGAGAAGTTAGAGGGGATGCTACAATTGGGCTGCAAAGTATATAAATTACTTATTGAAAGAAAAGTTTTACATTAAAGAAGGCAGTTAAGTGAGGATATGATGGGAGAGTATTTATCATGCATGTTTTCCTAAAATGTTCTAAGTTTACCAGTTCTGTAGGTCAAAAGGAACAGGGGAGTAGTCTATTGTGTTCTGGACAAGTCTTTTTTCAAAGAGCTTGGTGACCTTTGAGAGAGATCCAGATGATTGATATGACAGGTCTATTCAACAGTGGCCGTAGAAGAGTTAAGTATATTGAGGATTTGTCCTTCATAGTTAACTTCACTCAAGGAAAATAAAAGCATTTATAATAGATAAGTCAACATTATACCTATTTATGCTCATTCTAGCCTTAATGAAGCACATAAACTGGCTAGGAAGGGCAAATCGTATATTGTAAATTATCTGTTTCCATTAACTGTGTAACCTAAAAAATTAAGACCAGATAAAAGGGGTTTGAAGTTAGGATTAGTGGTTTCAGTGTGTGATAGTTACAATAAGAATGGCTCTCATAAGTTCATGTATTTGCATACTGGTTTCCCAGCTGGTAGAACTACTGAAGGTTGGGTTAGTTGGAGGAGGTTACTGAAGGTTGGAGGAGATGGTTCACTCGAGATGATCCTGAAGTTTCAGAAGACCCTTACCATTCCCAGTGTGCTTTCTGCCTCCTGCTTGTGGATCAGTATGTGAGCTGTAGGTATCCTTACTGTCATGTCTTTTCTCTTTCATTGGACTTTGAATATCAGGAAGCGCAAATTGAACTTTTTTCTGTAAGTTACCTTTATCATGATGTTTTTGTCACTCAAATAGAAAGTATTAAAGCCATAGAATTATTATTCTAAAAGATTTAGTTATTGAATCCAGTCTGCTTAACAATTGTTTAGAATCTAACAGAATCAAATTCTTGATATTCTTTAGTCTGTTGAGTTAATGAATTTTCTTTTCTGTCTAGACAAGATCTAATATATTATTCTTTTGCAATATGCCCAATTGTTTCACTATAAAGATACTTTCAAAGATGTCTGTGTGGCTTGATATATTCAGAATCGTTTTGAGATATATGAAATATCCCGAAAGATCTTTAGTGTGTTCTTGAGGTTGGATTTAGTGAAATACTGATATTTAAGGAGAATAAATTTTCTTTGAGACTTTGAATAGAAGCAAAGAAGGTACTATGAAATTATTGAATTAGTGCTAATTGACTTTAGGCCAAGAAGGTTACTTTTTAGTAGCCATATGTTATAAAAACAAACAAACAAACAAACAAACAAGCAGACCATTGATTAAAGGGAAGAAGCTGCCAAAAACTGCACTCAAATTTCTTTAACTTCACATTACTCTCAGGAAAAGTTTATTATTTGCACTTGAGTAGGGGAATTAATTTTATAATTGCAGAGTATCATCAATGGGAGTTGTGAATGAAAAAAAATGACAAATGCAGTAACCTAGTCATAAATTTAGGCCAATAAATCAGACAAAAGCCATTAGGTCATCTTGTAATATTCTAACACAGTTGACTCACTTCAACAGTCTGAGTGTCAAGAATTTGATAAATCTTCTATTTTTAGGCTTTAGACATAAAGAAGAAAAGCAAACATGTCCCTGCATGAACATAGTTCAAAAAAAATTTCTGTACCTTACAGTGAACTGTCCTCAAGCCTGATTAATAAAAACATTAATGATTGTTTAGAATTCAGAATATTGGATGTTCAGACACTCATGAAATATCTTGGGCTATTTTAAATATTTTAGTAGCCATTCTGTATGTTACCTACTATCTCATTCATTATAGATGAATCCTCTGTAATGTTAAACAAATTTTTAGCTTCAACTAACTGAAAAGCTAAGAATGTCAACATTTGAGATCTACATGCTCTGCCACGTTCCTGTAACCTGTTTACCCAATGCTTTCATAGATGTATTTAAAAAGAAAAAGCTCTTGACTTATGATGGTTCTGGTCTCTCACTATAAAACTTTATGAAACTATTACCATAATTGAACTTGGTATTTTGGAAAACCTGAATGTATATGTATATTCTCCCGAGTCCTGATCCCTCACATTTGCCTCAAAATGAAGCTATTTCTTCAAGATTATATCTTTTGCATTGATAACACTATGGTGGAAATTAATTTTGCCTGAAGAAACCACAGTTATTTATCTAGTTTAAAAATGTGAAAGAATTCCAAATAGAAATTTTGAAGCTAATTCTGAGCTTAATCAGAAAAATTTCAAATAAAAGTTCTTTTAGTGGACAGAGAAGATATGTCAATTGAGGCAACATTAGCATGTCTCTTAGGAGAGGAAACTAACCACTCTTTAAAATAAAAGCCTACAACACAATAGGGAATTCATGTTTGCTACTAACACCAGAAACCAGTCACAAATGATGTCTTAATATTTAGGCTCTAGTGATGAAATTATATAGTTATTGATGGATACTAATTATGTACTACAGGAAAATAGTACTCTCTTTTTTAATCAGAGATGCCTTTCTTTTCAATGAGTGACATATTTTTTATGTTGAGAAGAAGCAGAGGTTAACTGGTGAGCCCTCAACTGGATATTTATATGACTCTCTCTAAGCTCAGAGAATATTTCTGAAGAGGAGGCAGAAAGATTTTACTAGACAAAATATAAGGAGAAAGTCTGAACCTTTTATTCTTTGGGAATAGCCAAACCATTCCAATTACTACTTCACAGAAGCTCTGGCTATCTATACTGAGCATGCACAGTATCCATTAGTGAGTTTACTGTATACTTTAGATAGTCTCTAGACCATATAGAAAAATATAGATAAATTCAGTGTGCTATAAAACATAAGGGTATTGTGATGGATAGCACTAATAGTAACTTGTGCCAACTAAAACATCAGCTGTTAAGAGTCTCAGTTGGACATTGTATTACTAGAGATAATAATAATAACAGTAATAATTATTATTGTGTTGACCTGAGGGGAGTTTCCTATTTAAGTTAACAGATGTGAGAGGTCATATTCCTGTGTGAGTGCTATTAATCCACAGGTAGGTGCCCTTGAACTGTATTTTTTTCAAGGGATAACTAATAATTTTATTAGTAATTTTATATAATATATATGGTAAAATTTCTAAAATACATGTTTAAGATCTATGTTATGAGCTTCTCAAAGTATTGAGTTTATAAAACATGGGTCATCTCAGCATCATTAACAAATATTTTGATTAAATATAGAACAACAGAACTTTGATAATACTGTGATAATACTGTGGAGTGTGCTGAAGTGAAGAAATTGAGTTGAACAGAAGTAAACAATGGGTTGCAACCGTTCATTTCTCTCTGATCTTGATGGTGTATGGGAAGCAGCCAGCTCCCTTAAGCTCCTTCCACTATGAACTTACTTTATTCACCTAGTAGGTTTTGTTCAGAAAACTGAACCATTTTAAGAATTGCTGCCAAGGTTGCAGAACATAGGAAGTCCCAAATTGTCAGCATGTGCTGCTACAGTAAATACCATGGGAGAGCAATGTTGACATTCAAGCCACAAGACTAACGTTTTGCAGTCTCATTCAGGCCTTCATTTATTAGTGAGGTCAATTCACGTAAAGCTAATCTCCTCCTTTCAATGTACACTGATTTAAAAGATAATTCCATTGAAAAAAGACTCAGAAGAAAATACTAAGGGAGTGTTTGCTTATGGAACTGGATAAGATCATAGCTCAGCAGCGAAGGTGACATTCAAATTGCCTGTCACAGTTGATTAGAAAAATTTTATTCCCATAGTCTCCCTTTTAATTTAATGCACTAAGATAGCAATGTGGACAGATTAATTTGCTTATTATATATAGTTAGAATTCAAGACATCTGTATTTAGTAGTCTAATTCATATGTCTCTGGTAATTGACATATATTTACAATTTTACCATTCTTCCTGGGGGAAAGAATTCTGATACAGGTGGTCATGCACCTTACATTTGAGAAGCTTCTATTCATGATTTTCTTCTGACATTCATTGTCTAATTAATGCTTTATGAAGTCATGGGGATTATAAGCACCTGCAATTGTTCATCATGGTCATGTTTAACAGTCTGGAAATAACATGTCATGATCTATGATAGTCTTTGGATTCATTAGTTTCTTTTGCATTTTTTTCATCACTAATTTACTAGGCTCATTATGCTTGGGTTTTTTTTTTACTGCTCTGAGTAATAAGACTTGTTAAATGTGAACTCTACGTATAATTCCCTGAAGATATTCTCCCAGTTACCTTATTTATTCACTGTTCACACCCGATTGTCAATGAATTATTTGGATTACGGTGTGAAAAGACATTAGTGACTTGTACAGTATAGAATTTGTATGCTTTGTATGATGTATGTGAATAATTCCCTACAATTTAAAATATGACTAAAATAATGTAAGTATATAAAAGTCACATATCTGTTAACAAGCTACATGCTGATTTGGATTTTTTTAAAGAATTATGCAGATAGTCACTTTGATAAATAATTCTAGTTTATAAAGGCAGAGCAATGAATATACTAGAATTTCTTTTGAAAATATTAATTTTAGATTTAATTATGTGCACGTTTGTGTGCCTGTATGTAGTATAAGTGCAAGTGATCATGTATGCTAGAAGGTAGGATTGGAACCTTTGGAGCTGGAATTATAGGCAACATGGAACCTTATATACTCTTAACTGATGAGGTAGTTCTTCCAGTTTTTCTGTCATACTACAACAGAGATATGTGCCAACAATGGTGATCACATTTCATTGTGATTAACACTTGCAGTGCTGAGCAACAGGGCAATACTTTTAGCATTTGAGCAAAATTCTTTTATCTACTATTATATATTTTTATGTCTACAAGTTCATTCTGAGTATACTCTACATAGTTTTCAAATAAATTCAGAAACATTTCTGGACAAGTAGATAAATGGATTAAAAGTAGACATAGCAAGGTAGATTATCAATTAGAAGCAAAAAGTAAGAATTACGATGGGGGTGCACTTAACCTTATTTCCTATTTAACACTCTTTTATGTCATACATTGTAAGCTACTGTAAAATTTTACTTACCGGATAATAGGGTATCTGTAACGGTTAGTAGAGATGATCAACTTGATTCACTGTGAGTTCTCTAAGAAAACAGAAAGGCATATATATGTCTGTAAGGTGATTACAGGAAGGATTAAGTAAGGCAAGAAATGTGTCATGATCATGGATAGCATCATTCCTCAAGCGTGAAGCCAAGAGATTAATCAATTAATGAACGAAGCTGTTGTGGGGGCTTGCCTTCTCTCTGGTTCCCAGATGTCATGATATGAGAAGATGCATTTCCTTCCTTCCTTGTGATGACAAATAGAAAACGCAAAAAACATTAGCTGAGACAAATTACTCTAACTTTAAGTAGTTCATTTCCAATTTTCCTTGGCAATGAAAAATAAAACTAATATAGTATCAAAAGTTTTTACTTGAAAAGTTTTTACATGCTTCTCAGATGAATGAGGTTAGTAAACTGTAGCCACCTCATTTTTCATGTATCCAAATTAAAATATGTATCTGATCAGTTTTTGTTTTATTTTGCTTCTTACTCCCTTCCTTCTTCCTTTCCTTCTTTTATCCTTCCCCTTCACCTCTTTCTTCTCTGTCTTGTATAATGCATAAGTGATTTTAGTGGCAGAGGTCATTATTTAAGCATCAATAACCATATGAAAGCACATGTCTGCTTGCCCCTTAACTACCTTAAAAAGCACCAGGGACAGTGGGTAGAAGTTTGTGAATATTGCCAGGAAGCAGCATAGTTGAGGGAAAAAAAACCATATTTATTTCTAAAAGTAGAGAATTAGTGCATGCATTTTACAGTACATGAAATCTTCTTGTACATCAATGCACTGCTAAGACATATCTTGCTTATTATTGCATCATTACTATGAAAAACTCATTGGAATCATAGACAAATTGAAATGGAAAGATGAAGTCATACAGGAATGGAAGCTTCATCCATTGTTTGCCCTGTGTCTGCTCGCTGAACTACTATGTCTTACACATAAAGGCCTTTTGCTTCTTCTTCTTCCTTTCTATCATCAGATAGTGGCCAAGGTTTGCTGTTTGTCTTGTCTATTATTTTTCTTCTAAACTCTATTAAAACACTCCTGCATCTTTCTTCTGATTCCATTTTCATATGATATTACCTAACAACTCTGTAAGAAGACCCCAGAGAAAGAGGAAAAAGCCCAGACAACCGAAAAAGAAACACAAAATTTGTTCAGAACCTTTGGACATAGTAATAATAAGCAATAGAAAAGAAATGTAAAAAGTTACACTCTTTTGAGGAAGAACAGAGTTAGTATTTATAAATGGGGCTTGATATAAGCCAAAGGCAATTTCACTAGGAACATAGTTGGAACAAAAAACTATATTCTCCCATGAAAGAGATAATTATTCTTATCCCTTCAATGCAGTATCTCTAGTATAAAATTAGCTAGATTTAAAATCTTGAAGTCTCGTCTCTTATCCAAAATACTAACATGCACAGTTTGATTTTTGATTAATTCTTATGGTTTGGTTAGCTTGGTACGTTAGGTCTCTATGCAGGAAAGAGTTAGATTCTATATTTTTTCCTTTGAATGAGAATTTAATTGCTTTTTATTTTCTGTCCTGCAAAAGTGAGCTAGAATGAATTAGGAAATAGGCTGATGTTGGAGAATAGTTATGACTCATTTTTACTATGGAAAATCAGAGATTCAGTTTCAAAGATGTTCTCCAGAAGGGACTAGTGTCTTCACTTAGTTGATTTTGGTTTTTTTTTATTTGTTTCTTATTTTCTTTGTTTTATATATAAATTTGAGTAATGTCTTTCTCAAGGTCTATAAAGCATTGTGTTGGAATTTGGATGGTAATTGCATTGAATCTGTAGATTTCTTTTGGTAAGATGATGATTTTATTATGTTAATCCTACTGATCTATGATCATGGAAGATCTTTCTATCTTTTGATATGTTCTTGAAATCTTGAAATTCTTTCTTTAGAAACTTGAAGTTCTTTTTTTTTTGTTTTTGTTTTTTTGTTTTGTTTTTGTTTTTCGAGACAGGGTTTCTCTGTGTAGCCCCGGCTGTCCTGGAACTCACTCTGTAGACCAGGCTGGCCTCGAACTCAGAAATCCGCCTGCCTCTGTCTCTCAGCTGCTGGGATTAAAGGCGTGTGCCACCACTACAGAGCTTGAAATTCTTGTCATATATTTCTTTCACTTGTTTGCTTAGACTTACCTCAAGACACTTTATACTATTTGTAGCTTGTGTGAAGTATCTTGTTTTACTAATTTCTTTCTTAGCCCATTCTTCATTTTTCATTTTTTTTGTTTGTTTTTTGAGACAGGATTTTTCTGTGTAGCCCTGGCTGTCATGAAACTCACTCTGTAGACCAGGCTCGAACTCAGAAATCCACCTGCCTCTGGCTCCCAAGTGCTGTGATTAAAGGCGTGCGCCACCACTGCCCGGCAGATTCATCATTTGTATACAGGAGAGTTATTAATTTTTGAGCTAATCTTATATCCATCCACTTTTCTGAAGATGTTTATCAGTTGTAGGACTTCTCTGGTATAATTTTTGATGTAGCTTATATATACTTGTATACTTTAGTGGTTTGAATATGTTTGGTTGAGGGAGTGACGCTATATGGAGGTATAGCCTTGGAGTAGGTGTCTCTGTGGCCATGGGCTCCAAGACCCTCTTCCTACCTGCCTGGAAACTAGCCCTTTTCTGTTTCCCTTTGGATAAAGATGTAGAACTCTCAGCTCCTACTGTATATTGCCTGCCTGGACACTGTCATGCCCCTGCCTTTATGAAAATCATTTGAACTTCTGAACCTATAAGCCAGCCCCAATTAAATGTAATCCTCATAAGAGTTGCCTTGGCCATGGAGTCTGCTTATAGCAGTAAAACCCAAACTAAGACAATCATTTTGAATTAAGATGCTTTGTAAACAGATACAGAGAACCACTGCCAAACATAGGTGGAACAAGGTGAATCCTATGGAAGAGAAAAAGGAAGAAGCCAGAGGGGTCAAGGACACCACAAAACCATCCACAGATTCAACTATTTTGGTGTCCTGGTTGGATTATGCTTGGCCTAATGAGTAGCTCTGCTAGGAGGTGTGGTCTTGTTGGAGTAGACATGGCCTTGTTGGATGGAATATGTCACTGTGATCGTGGGCAATAACACTGTCCTCCTAACCACCTGTGGATGTATTCTCCTAGCAGCCTTGAAATAAAGATGTAGAACTCTCATCTCCTCGTGTACTATGCCTGTCTGGATGCTGCTATACTTCCACCTTCAATGTTGTCCTTATAAGAGTTGCCTTGGTTATGGTATCTATTCATAGCAGTAAAACCCTAACCAAGATACCTGGGTTCACAGGGGCTCACAAAGACTGAATCATCAACTAGGGAGTTTTCATGGGTCCTATCTAGGCTCTTTGCATATATGATACGGTTATGCAGAATGGTCTTCTTGTGAGACACCCTAGAACTGGGAATAGGAACTATTGCTCACATTTTTACCTACTTTTAAGACACTTTTTCCTCCTGCATTGCCTTCTCCAATAGTCTTATTGCACCATGATATGCCATATTTAGTTGATATCCTTGGAGGCCTATTCATTTCAGAAAAGAAAGGAGGAGGTCCAGATGGGAGGATGGTGGGAAATTGCAGTTGGAATGTAATGTATGAGAGAAGAATGCATTAATGAGAGAGAGAGAGAGAGAGAGAGAGAGAGAGAGAGAGAGAGAGAGAGAGAGAGAGAGTTGAGCCAGTCAAAAGGAACAGGCCAGTATAAGCAGCAATCTTTCTTCACCTCTTCATAACTCCTTCCTCTAATTTATATGAACACAGAGGATTCATGAATGGGAGTTTTAGTAAAATTATCCCATGCTCTATTATTAATATATATATATATATATTTATAAGTAACAACATATATATATATATATATATCTGTATGTAACATTTTACTGGTCACTTTTTTCTCTTTTTTTCCACTAGTATGCAAGTTAAATATAAGCAGGATTGTTCTCAGGCTCTACTTTCTGACCTATACTTTCAAGCTAATATGATACCTTCAACAGACCTAACAAGTTGTAAAGTGTTTATTCCATTGATATTTTCATACATAAATGTGTCTTATTATCATAAATTTAGGAATGTTTGTGATTCAATGTAAGAGAAATTCAGAAACAAATTTTCCAAATGAGATTTTTGTAATTAGTGCTAATTTTAAGTATCATATTACAGAGCATTCCATAGGAAAAAAAATTCTCAAAAACAAAATATACTACATAGACCTGCTTTTGAGAACACTCTGGGCTATTTCCCTCAGTTTCCTGGGACCTCTTTTTACAGTAGTAGTAAAGGACCATGAAAGAAACTAATTTCTTCTTTTCAAGAGAATGGAAGTTCTGAATTGGTTGCAGACCCTGTATTCTAGTAAGGTATGTTAATTACTTGCCTAAGGGATTGCCCTTCAGAAAGAAGAGACCTTCATTGGATCTACCATACACCATTATAAACTGATGTAGGTATGATCCCATTATGAGATACTTTTCCTTCCCAGATCTTTCCTTTTTATGCAACCAATTACAGAGCATGTAGCTCTGTGGGCATGTAAATCATCCTGTATTTCTGAATGACCTGGGACAGCTTAAGTGTGCCCTTTCTGCTTATTATGTTGCTTTTGTTGTTCTGTAGCTTTTTTACTTAATGTAGCCCTACTTGTCAATTTTTAATTTTATTGTTTAGCTTATTATCATCTTGCCAGAAAGTTATGGAACATGTCTAGATTTTGAACTGTTTCTCTTAATGGTTTGGCATTTTCAACTCTTTTATTAAACTCTTTGAGCCCCTTTACATTGATTTTTGCAAAGTGGAGAGAATAAAAATACATAATGTAAATGTGAAACATACAAACGTTTTACTCAGAAATAAAAATAATTAAAAATGTGTTCTTTGCAGGAAAATATCTGGAAATAGAAATCATCATGTTAAGATAAATAGCCCAGTCTTAGAAAGACAATGGTTACATTTTTTTTTTCTTTTCTTATACATGGATTCACAGAGCATAGTAAAAAGGAGAGTGTGTTACAGTATAAACTAGGGCATGCTTAATGGGTGAATAGGTAATATCTCAGTGGATGCTTCAACTGGGGAAGGAATAAAAGACAGAGAAGGGAAACTAAGTGAATGTGGCCAAATTGGGAAGAACAGATAAAGAGCTTCAGTTTATCCTCAAGTTACTAACAGGAGCTTTGAGGATTATAGGGAAAAAATGAGGAAAGAAAGTGGAACATGAATAACTGAAAAGTAGGTATTGTTGTTGCCTGGTTGGTCATTATAATAATTTGGGCTATACGGGATTTTCTAGGGACGTAACAGGTAGGGAACACTGGTTCCCAGTAGAAAATTACTTGTCAGAAAGGCAGACTCCCTCATCAGTGATCTCACTTTGAGATATCTACTGTGGTTGATTTGTCCTGTAAAACTGACTGTTGCTTAGAGGCACTTCAGTACTTATGATAAATTTGAATCTGTCCTGCTATTTCTGGGACACAAGGTAATTGAAATTTTCTTCTAGGCTGACCTAGAAGAAAAGAAGTACAGAGAAACAGAATGGAGTACTGTCCTCCTTCAGTCGCAAACACAGAGACATGTTTGCAATTGCTCCTATATTAGTGTCATAAAGCATGGTATTCTTAAAGTGTCAATGATGCTACATACGTCCTTGGTTTATATTTATACAAAATCTGTCATGCCATTTCTCTTTATATCATTTATCCTTAGCTTAAGGAACTGCCTCAGAAAATGCGAAGAAAACACCTCTGGGTGAAAGTGAACATCACTGAGCAATTCATATGAGCAGCATGCTCATGTTAATATTCTTCTACTGATCTCTACATTGCTTTTGATGTCTGCTCTAGGATTTTGAGATATCCTTTAAAACTTCATGGATATTTCTATTAAAATTAAATTTGGTGAGAGTTTTTAACCATAAATAAGCAAATCTTACCAAATATTTTAGTGTTTGAGCTCTTGAGATCTGGACACGTTGCAGGTAATGTTTAAAAATTGGCGCCAAGTTCAGCTCGTTCCTGGGCAGCTGCCATTTTCCAGTGGCTCTGGACCGCAGATCCGGCTATCTAGAAACACTGGCCCTGGCACTCAAGAGACGCTGGCTCTGCCAATCCACCACACTGTATCCACAAAGCTTGACTGAACCCCAGATACTACCCGCCATACTCACTCTACGTGGTAGAAATGAGACTCTTAGAGCTTAAAGGTTATCCAATTGATTTATATATTTAGAAATGCTCATTTAACAAGATGCCTACAACTACCTCTGCTAGAGACACTCGGACATCTGGCATCATCTTCTCTCCTCCTCCACTCTCCTTCTTTGCACCTTCTCCTTCCCACTCTTCACTCCTCCCACCTTAGCTCCTCCAATATTACCAAGCTTTATTGTAATTGTAGCGGGGGAAATATCCTGCTACATGAACATGACAATATTTTTGTACTGATGCTATAAGACCATTCACAATATTTGTTCATGTGTGTTTTAGTATTGACACGCCCACAGGAACAGCTTCTTCCTCTTCTTTCATTTTAGACACATGCATTTATTGTGTTTTTATACCTCATATCTAAGTATCTGGATACTTGAGTTTTATCTTTTCAGGAGAATAGCTTTTGGTTTCATTTCTGTCCACTTTGTTGTTATTGTTTTAAGGTTCCTGTTACTTTCTACAGTCTTACATACTGCTTTATTTGTTATTTTTATTTATGGGTGTGTTGTATATGCAACTCTGTTTATATGTGGGTCCGTGGATGTGCCTTTTCATCGGTGTGTGGAGGTCAAAGCCTAACATTATGTTTTCCCTCTATGGCTTTTTACATTCTTATTTTTAAAGACAAATGTCTCAAGCTCTAGTATATCCATTCTGATCTCAGTCCTAGAGGTTTTGTTCCTCAGATCTTCAGCAGCACATCTTGTCAACACTCAGTCAGGGCCTCAGAGATGTCAGAGCTCCTCCAAATGACTTTCCAAGTCATCACAGAAGAGGCCAGAGTCCTGAACCTACAATGAAGCAAACTGTGTTCCAAATGCTTAGCAGTTACCTTTTCTCTCTCAGTCTTCAGGAGGGCTGTCAGCCTTCTTTGATTTTCACTGTTTTTCACCATGGTTGGTGTTGAGTTTCTAAGTGTAGCCCAGGACCAGCAGGAACTGTTTTCTACAGTTGAAATGAGAAACAATGAGAAAATTGTTACTTCTTACTCTATGATTAAAGAGAAAATAAAAATAAATTCCATGTATACAATTATAAGATTAAGAAAAAATACTGTGGTAAGTAAAAATTTCACTCTAATATTTACTAAGTAATAATGGAATAAAATTAAAATTGATTTTGCAACATTTAAACAATTTAGATAAAAATAATATAATGCTACATAAACTAGTGTGCTAATAATTATTGAAAGCAATAAACTAGAAATCAGTATAGGTAAAAACTGTAATCTAAATTAATGTTCTTAAAAATATCCATAAAGATTACAAATGTATGACAATTATTAAAATTACCAAACCAAAAAGAAACGTTAGTAATTCCCAGCTTTTAACATGAGACAGAAGTGAGTTTGACAGAACTGAAGCATGTTATTTTATAAGCATTATAGAATTCATCAAAAAGTTCTCAAACAATAGAATTAAAATAAAATCATAAAAACCTCTCTGAGATAAATGGATGATGTCAATGTTTCCTCTAAAATAAAGTACAATAATTCAAAACACACATACACACAAACGCACACACGTGCGCGTGCATGCACGCACACACACAAATACCTAACTCAAATATTTTCAGAAAGTATTACTCAGATGTCTTAAAGGAATTTCTCGACCTAACGATCAAATTGAGAGTGATTATTAAATATGAGCATTCTACTGATCAAACACTGTAAATAGTCAATGCCTTTTGTTGCTGTTGGAAAGACAATCTTGTACAACGAGTGAGAAGGAAGATTGATAATATCTACTCAGCTTAGACATGCACATAACTCTTGTACTCGAAGGGACTGCATTTACATTAGTGATAAACTCTCACCCATGAGGAATGATTAATGCGTACAATATTGTTGTGAAATACCATCAACATACAAACAACCTAAATGTCCTTTTAGAAGAAGCCGTTCCTATAAATCATAGTCTCTTTACATATTGAAGTAAAGTTATTGCAATGAGTCTGTTACTTCCACACTCAGTTATAAGAACCCTAAAGAATACAAGAAGCTGGAAAGGTAAAGTGCGGGTGCTGAATACATCTGTAAGATGAAACACTGTGTTTAAAATGAAGCTTACATCAATTTCTAGTACCTAGAATATGTGTGGAAAACTGAGCAAGAATGTTAAAGTAATTGCTAGTGAATAGGGCGTCTATATATTTCTAAGAAAATTCATTGCATGTTTGTGCTGTGTGAAGGAAAAAAATTAGAAGATTATTTAAATTTCAGTGAGTTCCATGTAATCTTTTGTCCTAAAATCACTACAAAATATAAAAAGAAATTCTTAGTTTCTGAATTTTAAATGCCCCAAATTCTCATATATTTTGGTATAAGTATTATTTTATATATTTACATTCACTAATATGAATGCCATCCTGTGAAAATTTCATATGATTAGCATAGATGTAAACTTATGAATGTGTCCCTATTTACTGCATACCACATAGCTTGCCCCATTATGGGAAAAATCTATTTTTTATTTGGCTTTAAATTATATAATTGCTATAAACAATATTATGAATTTTTATATATGTACATAGATTATCCTCCTTATTTTTTTTCCTGAGAACAGCTTGATTATTGAAGTTGACGTTCTAGATTATAAAGCTCAGATCAGGGGACAAGAGAGGGAAAGGACGAAGGTAGAATTGTTACGTTGGGGACAGGGACCTTCATGCATATCATCTGGATTAACAGACTTCCAGTCACATGATTTCTGAGAAACCACTTGGCTGTCAGAGAAACAAAATTTAACTGGCTTTATCATGATGTTGCCTTTGTCTCTGTGGAGTTGAGCAGGTCCAAGCCTGATTGTGGTAAGGAGCAACCTCATCCCTACTGTGTTCTCTGACAGCTGTCCATAAAATTTATCTTGCAAATATTGTAATCAGATTGCTTGCATTTTATTTACACTATTGGCTCTAATAGTTCACTAGGAAAAGGTGAATATTTGTATTATGTGTGTGGGTTTAACTGTACCTAGTCGTTAAATTTTAATGTACATTGATTATTAATTTTAATACTAGGTAAAGTGTTATTAAGTATATACTTATATGATGCTCTGAGAAAAACTGATAGGAATTTCTCTTTTATAAATATGTAGATGCAATATATTCAGGTAGTTAAGTGTGTTGCTATTCATCTGTACTTAGGTATATTGCTATCCATCTTTACATCATACAGTAATAGGCTTTTGTGAACATATCCATGGAAAAGATGAGTCTGCCTGTATGTGTGGGTATTTGTGCTCTCGCCAGTATCCACTTGAACATCTGGCATTTTCGTATTTACTAATGCCTACTGTCAAATGAAACTAAAATGCTTTCTTGTTATGGATTTCATTTATGCTTTCCTAATTACCAGTAATGTTTCTCTAAGTGTGTGACTCCTCTCTCTGCAATGTCAATTCCTTATGTGTCCTTCTTTGTATTGCTAACTATTGTACTTTATCAGGCCACCCTTGTTTTCTCATGTTATTAAGAAAGTTAAACTAGATATACCTATCTGTATGATATCACAAGTTTAACACATCCTTTTCTACTTTTATTGACATACAATGAGAATTCCTATTAAGTTGCTTTGAATTACTACAAAACTATTGAATACATAGTTCAGTGTTATAGGTTCCTTTCTGTTAATGTGGTAAAAAAGCCCTAACAACCTTTATTTCAGCTTAATATTCTATGTTATACCTCATCATTTTGTGAAAGTCAGAGTAGCAAGTTCACGTTGTATCATCTTTGCTGTCAAGAGCAGAAAGAATGCTCAGACTTGCTTTATTCAGACGTGCTTGCTTTGAGTTAAGAATTCAGGCTCCTCTGCATATGAAATAGTGCTACTGAGAGTTGGAGGAGTCATGCAAACATCATCTTAATGAATACAATCCTCCAACAATATGCCCACAGGGCAATACAATGTAAGCAGTCCTTCATTGAGACTCTCTACAGTTGATTTTTTGTTTTGCCTAGTTGATAACCAAAGATAACTATCACACTGTTCTTAGACATCAAAATTAACTTTGAATTTCAAACCATTTTAAATACATCTACAGAAAATTCTGTCATGTTTTATTTGAATTTCATTAAACCAATGTATAATTGTGAAGGGAGCAAGTATTTTCTATGGCATTACACCTACTATTGCACACATAATTTGAAATGTCAACTTGGACCTAACATTTATTTTTATTTTTAATTAATTACTTTATTATTTACATCCCAAATATTGTCACTATTTCTGGTTGCCCATATTCAGTATTCACCTTAATTTTGAAAGAAGGTCTTTCCCTGAATCCATAGCATACTGATTTGACTAAACTACCTTTCTAGTAAGCCCCGAGATACCACAATGCCACCTCATCAGTGCTAGGGACTATAGATATTTACCACTGCTCTCAGGTTTTTATGTGCATACTTATGTTCCAACCTTAGGTTTTTATTCTTGCACAAGTACCAGACCAAACTAAATATCTAACCTCTGCTCTCATGAAGATCTTTTATTTGTTCAAAATTCCTTTTCTTTCAGACTTTCTTTATAAGATGTATTTTCTTATAAGTACACATATGTGTAAAAAGAATATAGTCTACATAGTGATATGTACACAGATTTTTCAATATAAAACAATATATTCATTAAAACCAATCTCTGATAAATTCCTTCTAATAATATTTATATACAAAATAGTTAGTCTTCTTGGCAGCTTAATTTTTAAGTATTTTAATACTTCAAAGAAAACATTACACACTTGAATAAATTTGTCTATAATAGTGTTAAATGTACATTTTTGGTTTTTGTTTCAGTAGTTCAGACAGTAACATTTGTAAAAATATGTTGTTATATTTATTTCTAAAACTGTAGCACTAACTTTATTCATGTTACTGCAGTAGGGTATAAAGACTTCAGAATAAAACAGAACTAATGGGATCCCCCTCCCAAAAAGACAAAATCAAAAATAACTAAAAGCATCTCATTATGTATAACCCACAAGCAAAGTGACAGAACTCAGTAGATTGAAAATTGCCCATAGAAACTTGATTAGACAACAGTGATGCAGTTGCTAAATTGGAAAACAGGATTTTTTTCTAAGAATAAAATCTTATTAAATAGCCTTAGTTTGATTATTCACACAACCTGACTTTCAGAAGCCAAGGCTAGGCAGCAAATCAAAACATGTCATCATAATGAAGACCACTCATAGAAATAGGCCTAGAGATTTTTATCATCAAGACTTGACTGCACATTACTACCAGGATGAGGTGAATGTGAATGACACTTGAAGTTCGCCTGAGCATGTGGAGCAGAGGAAATGCTGTACTATCGGAAGGCCTCTGAGAATTTGTGCTGTTCACATGGAGCAGCAATGTCAAGGACCATAGCCTTTGACCTATTGAAAAAAAGAATTCCTTCCCCATGTGAGACTCAGAAAAATCCCAAAGCCTTCCCCTAGTCTGTGTGCAAATATTGATTGTGTGTGGAGCAATTGACTAGCAATAGCTTTCTTCTTTGGGATGGCTACTGCCCGAAGAAGACTTAATCCCAACAGAGGCTGCTCCTACTGAGATTGGCTCAACCATTCTGGGTTCAGTGAGAAGCCCCAAACTCCAGCTACTCAGCTATACTTAGTAACCTCATTCTTAAATTCAACTGTATTTAATAAACTTGGTGATCTTCCAGAGGGGTGGGTGTGTGCGGTGGTTCTTCCATCAAAGAACTACTCTACGTAACCCAAGCTTTTTTATGTCCTTGTGTTTGCTTTTATTCCTTTATTCCTCCAATCAGGTTAGGTGTCTGAAGCCACGCAATGGTGTTGTAGATGAGTTTCTGTATTAGTCAGGTAACTAATGCTGTAGCTAAACACTTCAGGATGTAACATAAGGGAAAATTTATTCTGGTTGACAGTTCCACAGGTTTCACTGAATTATGACAGTAGAATGTGGAGGAGTGCAATTTTTCATCTCATGACAGGGAGAATACAATTCTGTGGCAAAGGACATGCTATCCTTCAAAGGCACACTGACAGTGACTTACTTCCATCCAAAAGGGCCCTATGATCTGCTTTATACAAGCTCCTAATAGTGCCACTGTATTATAAATCTGATAAAACATAATTCTATTGATTATATCTAATTCTTTAGAACCAAGTCTCTTCCTCAAAACCTGTCTGCTAGCTGCCAAGCAACAAATAGATCAACAATGAAGAAAATTTTATATCCAAACTTGTTGCCCATTTCAAAAGCAATAATAATTTAGTCCAAGTGAAAAATTTGATATCCTTAAGTTCTCAACATATTTGAGATGTTCCCGTCTAATGAAGTTTTTGAAGTTAAAACTTCTATCTGGGTGTCCCTATATTATACAACACAGACTACTGTATTCCACAACCCAATGCTCAAAATACGCAACTGTCTGACAAATATAAAAGATGGTAGGCTAGAAAGGAGGATGTATGCAGCTAACGCAAGACTAAAGCTCAGTAATGCAAGCAATACATCTTGTACTTTTATGTTTGTTCTCCAGCACATATGGAGTTATGATTTATACCCAAAAGATCATCATCAACCCTACTCCAATAAATGTGATGCTTCCAACCTACCTAGCTACTCTGTGGTCTGTCTGGTCATTTTCTATAGTTCTTCCTGGCAGATATTTCAGATTTCACCTCCGTTTCTTGGGTCTTATTGACCTTCCTTTTTCCTTGCTCAGCTTTTGTTATTTTACTCTTTTGAGTAGTCTACAGGAGTCTTGACCTATTCCCCTTTATTGCTTCGACTCTTTGCTCTTTTCTTGAAGTTTGGATGTAATATCCTGTAACACTGTAACTCTTGTGGCATGTATGTCTTCTAACCCAGCATAACATTTTTGATCCCAAGTTTGTGACCAGCTTCAACTGTAATCAAATCCTAAAAGAGGACTCTTGAGACCTGTAGGTCACTATATGAATGTACGCGAAGAAATACTTCCTCAGACTGCACTGTTTAGGAAACCTCAGAGTTTTATTCCCATATAAAATTATTCTTCAAATAAGTGAACATCCTTAAGATTTTTATGAGTAATAAATTCCTGAGATGCCATTCAAAGATCTTTCTTATTTTATCCTCTTGGTATAATAATCTCAATTTCATCAGTTACAATTTATTTGGCTCCAAATAAAACACACAATGTATTTTGACACTAACTGAAAACGTCCTTTATACCTGCATTTTGCTCAGTTATTATTATTATTATTATTATTATTATTATCATTATCATCATACACTTTCTTAAAGACAGAGAGACTCGTGCTACTGCCTGACTCTTGGCAGCACTGTGATTTGCTGTGCTATATTAAACAGCTTATTCTCTTTAAACTTAATTCCATGTCAGCTCATTATGGAACGGAGTCGAGTTTATTATCACAGTACAATATGAATTGATAGGAGTTCTTAAAGCTTTTCATTTCTAACAAAACAACATCAGAGAAAGAATTTAAAAGAGAATAGGCTTAATGTGGCTTACAGATTCAGCCATTTTCAGTCCACTGTGGTATTAAGGAGAGGGCAAAGTGGAATAGCTCCTATCATGGAGACCAAGAAGCATAGAGTGGTTTACTCCCCTTTACCTTTTTATTTCAAATTTAGACAAGAGGCTTGACGACAGAAGCCTGATACAGCTGTCTCCTGAGAGGCTCTGCCAGAGCCTGACAAATACAGAGGTGGATGCTCGCAGCCAACCATTAGACTGAGAACTGGGGTCCCAATGGAAGAATTAGATAAAAGACTGAAGGAGCTGAAGGGGTTTGCAACCCCATAGGAAGAACAACAATATTAATCAACCATACCCCTCAGATCTCTCAGAGACTAAACCGCTAACAAAAGAGTACACATGGAGTGACCTATGGCTCCAGCTGCATATGTAGCAGTGGATGGCTTTGTCAGACATCAATGTGTTATGCCCCAGTGTAGGGGAATACCATGCCGGAGAGGCAGATGTGTGTGGGTGAAGGAGAACCCTCATAGAAGCAGGAGGAAGGGAGATGGGATAGAGGGCTTCCAGAAGAGAAATCGGGAAAGAGTATCACATTTGAAATGTAAATAAAGAATATATGCAATAAAAAAAGACAGATTTCCACCTCAGTTACTATGTCTGGAAATTCCTCACATACACTCCAAGAGTACAGGATTTCTCAATCGGATATTTAAGTGTTTTTCTTTAAATCATATTGTTAAACACCTGGAACTGGAAATGCTCAATTGCACCATTTAAGGCTGCATTTAAGGCTGTATCTGGTTATTTCCTAGAGTCCCCATTTCTTAACGTTGTCTGAAATTCATATGCAAAACTCCTTCTGCGACTTGATGTAAACTTTTAACAGTGAGACACTTAAAGCCAAAAGAACATATACTTCCAATAATCTATGAGACACACTTATTTTTCTGAAAAGAAAGAATAAGGGTTTTGAAAGTAGATGTGGGACCAAAGTAAAAGAAAAACCAAACACAAAGATACAAACTGTTGCTTCATCCACAGAACACATTGCTTTCAGTTATGAATCCCGAGAAACAATTTTATATTTAATTATATGTTTTCTCAGTGTAAAACTCCACACATTACACACACACATTACACACACACACACACACACACAATTTTCCTTAACATTTTAGTGCTCTCAGGTTTAAAGATCTATTCCTTTGTCTGAATCATTAATCAGTTGTTAAATGACATATTACTTTCAAATTATTTCTAGATATTTCACTATTTATATTAAGTCACTAGTCAATACTCAAATGTTCCTCTCCTCCTTGTAGTTCTTCCTTTCCCGTTGTCTTCTTCTCTTTCTCTTCTTCTTCCTCCTCTTTCTCCTCCTCTTCCTCCCCTCCCCCTACTTCCCTTCCTGTTGCTGCCCCTTTTTCTTCTTCTTCTTCTTCTTCCTCCTCCTCTGCTTCCTCTTCCCCTTCCTCTACTTCCCCTTTTCCCTTCTTCCCCTTCTTCCCCTTCTTCCCCTTCTTCCCCTCCTTCTTCCCCTTCTTCTTCCCCTTCTTCTTCCCCTTCTTCCCCTTCTCCTTCCCATTCTTCTTCCCCTCCTTCCCCTCCTTTTCCCCTTCTTCTTCCCCTTCTTTCTTCTTCCCCTTCTTTCTTCTTCCCCTTCTTCCTCCCCTTCTTTCTTCTTCCCCTTCTTTCTTCTTCCGCTTCTTCTTCCCCTTCTTCTTCCCCTTCTTTCTTCTTCCGCTTTTTCTTCCCCTTCTTCTTCCCCTTCTTTCTTCTCCACCTTCTTCTTCTCCTTCTTCTCCCCTTTCTTCTCCCCCTTCTTCTTCCCCTTCTTCTTCCCCTTCTTCCCCTTCTTCCCCTTCTTTCTTCTTCCCCTCCTTCTTCCCCTCCTTCTTCTTCCCTTTCTTCTTCCCCTTCTTCTTCCCCTTCTTTCTTCCCCTTCTTCCCTTTCTTCCCCTTCTTCCCCTTCCTTTTCCCCCTCCTCGTCCTCCCTCCTCCTCCTCCTCCTCCTCCTCCTCCTCCTCCTCCTCCTTCTTCTTCTTCTTCTTCTTGAGAGAAGGTATCACTGAGCTTACTGGTCTGTACTTTGTAACCCAGGTTGCCTAGTTTCATGATTGCCCTGTAGGATTCTGGAATGCTAGCATTATATACCTGTGCCAATATTCATAGTTCTGAAGTTACAATTTTCAAATTGTATTTCACAATGGGATGCCTAACTAGGCTCCTTTGTGGTTAAAATTTAAAATCTGCTTATCTCACGTCTTTTATTATTTTTTGACTAATACAAATGATTGTCCAACATTAAGTTCTCAGAAGTGATCATGACAGTTTGGTGGGACATATTTCATTCTTAATGATTTGTATCATTTTATCTGTATCAAATTTGTATTTTTATTTGGTTGAGGAATGTGTTTGCGTGTGTGTAACAATCAATATCAGTAAATGACTAGGGGATGTTTTTGTATGTTCAGTGACAACTCTTCACTTCAGATGCAATGCCAGGTACTAAATTATTTAGCAACCATATATTTTTGTATGATTTTGATCGCAAAAAAAGCAACTAGCATGTTTTAGAATAACAAGTGATATTGGACTGATAATCGTATTTTGTCAAAAATTGTTATTTTAAAACAGCTCAAAAGTAGAAATCTAAAGATTTTACTGAGTCTTTACTGTTCTATTGGATGGCCAAAGGGATTAGGTGTATTACCTCTTCTGTACTTAAGGAAAACAAAAGATGTACATAAAATTGAGACTTATGGACCAAGTAAGCAACTACTGAGTATGTATCATGCCATTTGGTATTTCTACTGGACTCAAAGAGAAACACACACGCACACACACACACACACACACACACACATACACACATACACACACACACACAGGTTGAGAGTTGGTTTGGTGAGAGAAAGAGAGAGAGAGAGAGAGAGAGAGAGAGAGAGAGAGAGAGAGAGAGACAGAGACAGAGACAGAGACAGAGACAGAGACAGACAGAGAGTAAATGTGAAATAAACCACAGATAAACACTAAAAATCATAGAGAAAAAGAATAGGTTGCTTACTAACCTAAAGTGAAACAAACTCAAGCATTTGGCATTTCACAAATCACTCTTCAGAAATTTTGAATTCATTGATGGACCTGAAGTATGTGATGTGCTGATAGACAAAATAAAACACTGCACAGTCCTAACAGTTCTATAGTCAAAAAGATTGTATCCAAGTGAAGGAGAATTGAATATATTTCCTGATGACCAAATTAACATTAGGGTTTTTTCTTCCACTGGTATACCTGAATGCTTAATATTCTTAAGGGTTATAAAAAAATTATACAAGTCATGTCCTAAGATATCATAAAAAGACTTTGCTTGGAAATATTTAAGAAATACAAAATACTTTTTTTGAAATTTTAATTGCTTAAAAGAACTTTATTTAAATTAATTTGTAATAATATACTGTCTCTGATTCTCAGATTGAAAGCTGAAATGGGCAGCCCCAATATTCTGAGTGAATGTCAGTGACAAGTCATGGATAGCTGGAATTCAGCTTAACACATCATTAAAGCACTGGTTTTAGGTTAAGAACAGCTCAATTTCTCTTCCTTTTTCTTTATTATCTCTTTTTCTAAAAATATTATTTAAAGTAAAGATATTTAATAATTGCATATTCATGCATGATTTACTTTGCCTGGCATTCTCCTATCTCCACTCTTCTCTGCGATTCTCTTTTTTCCCATGCCTCTAACCTTCTAACACAGTAGTACTCTTTCTTTTTCCATTTTCCATATATTTCTTTTCCACTCTCTTACTTCTTTACAACATATTTGATCCATTCATAGGCCTTTTCTTTAGCTTCATGAATTAGACTTTCTCCCTCTCTATTTCTCTCTCTCTAGCTCTCTCTCTCTCTCTCTCTCTCTCTCTCTCTCTCTCTCTCTCTCCCTCCCTTCCTCTCTTTCTCTCTTTCTCTCTGTTTCTCTCTCACACACATGCAAATATATATGTGACACATACATATTTACACATATGAAAATTCCTGTGATATTTCTCTGAGTCTTCTCAACCTCCTTATTTTTAACTTCTCAGTCATATATTTTCTACAAAATCATTTTCTATATTATTTTCCTACCAATGAACAGTTTGCTTGGTATTTATAAATTTAAAAACCCATACTTCTACATTTGTAGCTTCTATAATTTCTTATTTATTAGGCATTCAGTGCTCTGTATATCTTTGTAGTAAAATTATTTCAGCTTTACTTCTAAGTTTAAACATTAGAATTACATAACCATAATGAATCCTAGATACACATTTTTATAATGATTGTCATAAAACAGAGAAATGGACTGTTCAGATTAGATTTATAGATGCTAAATTTTATTATCAATTTATATAGCAACAAAAAATTAGTCATTAACTCATTTTGTTTTTACGTTACTTGGAAAAAAATAAATGGAACACTAGACAATAAACCCAGAGTTGAATGTTCTTTATGATTTTATTTTATAACACATACATATCCAATTATTTCATACATATTTAATTATTTTATATTTATGAAATAATCACTATATTTTCTTTTATAAAATTATTTAAATGAAGAAACATTTTAAACATAACAAACATCTCAAACGCTTCCTTTAAAAATAATCATAATAATTAAATTTCACTTTTAGGAGCCAAAAGTAATGGCCTAAAACTGAGATTGACCAGACAGGAATGTTATTTTCAAAGAAGGAGATGAAACAAAACATCCCTGTATCTGATCTATTCATAAGCTTTGTCCACAAAAAAATGTTCAAAGGCTATAAAGATAATATCTGCTCGCAAAGAATTTCCTTTTGAAGGGCTTTATGGATTTTCTAGTGATGCTTTTCTAATAATAAGGACAAAGAGAAGGGGTTTGTGAACTGAACGGGGATAGAAGAGGATGTGTTTTAATCACCTGTATTTGAGTAAAGGTTAAAATATACAAATACTAATATGTAATACATTGATGAAGCCACAAACAAAAAGAAGGGTGGTTAGAAGATGCCTGATACAACTTCATAGATATCTCTGGAGAACACTTCCATAGAAATTATTGCTGAAGGTTTTATCACCTCTGCTTTGGTGAACAAAAGGCCATTGTCTTTCAAATAATTATATCAGAATAACTTGATTGCATTATTGTGCTTGAGACCCTGATTTTTTTTTCAACAGTTGATTCACACTAAGGAAGACTATCATGAAATATTGATAACCACATGCCTGACTGCCTTCACATTATTAATATTGACCTTTGTTTGATAAATTAAAGGCGATATAGGTAACTAAATTACCCTTTCAATAATATATTAAAAGATTATGTATCTAAGTTTGATTATTTCAGCTTTCTTTGTTCTCTGTTCAAACAAGAAAGATGTTTTAAACTCATATAATGCTATCTGTTTCATAAATGTTCTTGTCCTAAAATGAAATACACCTATTTCTAGAATGTCAAATTTTCTTAATTTATATCCAAAGAAAATAGTTTCTTGTTTTTGAATTTTAAAGAAAATAATGGAAACCATTAAAAGGACTCATAGTGTTGAGAATGTTAGCTCATAACACAGTTTAAAAAATGAGAGGAAAAAAAGTAGAAAAGGCAGAGTAGGAGATATTAACACAGAGAAATAAAGACACGGACTGATACAAAATCATCGGAAACTAACAATGGATTTTAGTTAATATGCTGAGGCCTTGGTTTTAATTCAAAAGTTTTGAATGTTGTAGAAAAGGACAGTTTTGACATCATTATTAAGGATGCAATATTTATGTAGTTACTTGCAAGAATATTGCCCATTTTGAAGCCTTTAATATTCCAAATTATTGAAAGATCGAGTGTATATTCTGAATATTTTGCATCAATATTATGCAGTATTTATATATTTATTATGTTGGTTTTTAGATACCATTTTAAACAAGATGCAATATATTTATATTGCATATATATATTCATATATATGAATGCAATCAATATTCACACATATAAGTGTTAATATTTATGCTTTGTGGTTTTTTGTTTTTTGTTTTTGTTTTGGTTTTTCGAGACAGGGTTTCTCTGTATAGCCCTGGCTGTCCTGGAACTCTCTCTGTAGAACAGGCTGGCCTTGAACTCAGAAATCCGCCTGTCTCTGCCTCCCAAGTGCTGGGATTAAAGGCGTGCCCCACCACTGCCCGGCTATGATTATTTTTTCAACTTGGAATATTTTCTACACTTTTCAGTAATGGAAAAAATCTTTCAAAATCATTTTGTGTTCACTGACATACATTCTGGATTAAATTGGTCAAATGAATAAATGGATATTTTCCTTCTTACTGTGCTCTAAAACATCGTATATTAAATGCCTTGATGCTGATGCAGCTCTGTAAAATTTCACATGACCGTGTGAGACACTAAGTGAACATACATACAGTAGGGTCTGGATAATGTTTAAGGTAAGTGCTGATTTACCACTGTAAATCGAGGGTAATACAGGAGTCATTAATACAAGGGTTTTACTTAGAAACACACACAAGCTCTAGCCACATAATCTGCAAAAGAAAATGTTTGTGCTTATTAGCTATCGAGAAGATTTGGTTTCAGTTTTCAGAGCAATTTTCTTGTCTATTCCCATTTTATTGCCTGAATTTAAATACGACCACCTAATGAATTTGTATCCTGATCAGGTAGTTGCATCATAATGTCAGGATATAATGTGTTAGAGTGATGAGTTTTAGATTTACCCAGAGACAGACATACTGTAGACGATAATGATTTAGAAATTATAATTTCAAAGTTTTCTTAATGTCAAGGTGTTTTTTGATGGAAATTTACTGCTGTTAGTTTATTAACTGAGTAGAATTGACACTCATACACATTTAATATTAAGTAGCTTCTAAACTCTTAACCGAATAGCATATACTCAAAAGAAAAATGTAAGACTAGTTAAATCAAATAGAAATATAATACTTAAATGTAGTAGTTATGATATTATTAATTAAAATAACAAAACTAATCTTATAATATTGGTAAACTTTTAGACTGAAATGTTACCAACTATGTTCTACTACTAGGGAATTGAGCAACTTGTTATTGCAATGCATGAACTACATTGAAACCCTTAATTTCTATCATCTATGTAGGGAACAATGTGGGCATATCCTATTACAAAAATGTATGTATCCCAAATAAAGACATATATCAAATGTGGTATAGAATTTATAATTGCATGTGGTAAGCAATTGTTAAAATAGGGAAAATAACAACTGATAATAATCAAATGATTGTTGAGGAAGTTCACACTAGATATACTCTAGAGAGATTAAATGCTAGAAGTGGAACAATACAGAAGAAAAGAAAATACCTTAATGGTTGAGTTAGAAATCTATAAGGGAAACCTATTTAAATAGATGTCATCAGTCAAAAAACACCTTTATTACTTAATTATCTTAATACTTCAAGATATACGAGCAATGAAAAAAAAAGAGAACTCCTGAACTAGTCAAATATTTGGGAACCCGAAATAATATGTTTTTGAAACACACTTTCTACTTTCTCATTATTTTATTGTCATTTTATAGAACATGATGAATATAGTAACTTTTCCTGAAGCTAGGTGAAATCTTCACCTTTTTCTCTCCAGTCTCTTACATACTGGTCTATCATATCATATCATATCATATCATATCATATCATATCATATCATATCATATCATATCATATATCATATCATATCTTCTCATATTTATCTACCTATCACCTGCCATCCATCACCTAACTAATCAACAAAATCTATAGTTTATATATTTAGTAAATGCTCTATATACTATATAACATTCTTTAAAGTTAAAATTAATCATAGTGGATATTCTTTGTTGGGGAATGATTCTAATGCTTGAATTAATCTACTCCCCAAAATTGGGAATCTGCATGTTCAGGTGCTGAAGTTCTTTGTCCCCAATTGTTTTTTTGATTGATCAATAAAGAGGCAACAGCCAATGGCTCTCAGGTAGACTGAGGAAGGACCTTTAGATTTGCCCAGGCTAAGGACTGGGAGAGAGAAAGGAGGAACATCACCATGTCTCACAAAGAGTCAGATCAGATTTAGACCTGCAGAAGAAAATTCATCCAAAATGTAGGTGGAAAGGGAAAAATGGCCCTATAGGTGTGAGAGGCTGCCCAGAAGGTAATAGGGCTGCAATTATAAAACAGATTTGTAGATACAGAAGGTGTTGTGCCAGGAATACTGGAGGGAAATGTATGCTAGCCGAGCAGAGGATTAGATGTGTCCACCCTTTAGATAGTCAGGGCATGTCAAAAATTAACTGGTGTGTGTGTGTGTGTGTGTGTGTGTGTGTGTGTGTGTGTCTTTCAATTGTGAATCCAGATATCTCTTGGTCTGGTGTGTATGGGCAATCAGTTGAGAGCTCAAAGCAGTTTAGGTAATCCACCACGAGAGTTCTTAGTGGTAAGCTGCTGTAAATTAACATAATTATTTTATTTTTAATAGTTCTATACCATTTTCTCAGTTATCAGTTTATTAACAGACATTAGCTATTACAGGTTTTATATGTTTTGATATTTGTGTTAATCATGTTAAAATAAGTTCAGTATTGAAAATAAATACAAAGAGCGGTTTTATTCCATAATATTTGTGCCAATATTTGGAATACATATCCTTTTTTTTTCAACACAATATTTGTAGTTTGTTTTTCAAATAAAATGACACTTTCTGGCAAGAGAATCTATAGTATCCAAATATAATACAATCATTTAGTTGAATGTAGCCCTAAGTTAAAAATTATTCATTGTTACATTTTACAAGTGGGACATTTTTAGATGAAGCAGATATATAAATGTAATACCCATAAGAAAAATAACATTAAATAGAAAAAAATCCTAAAGATAGATAGGATTCGTTAGAGCTGAAGAAACAATGATGTTAAGCCTCAGCCCTATACAAACAGCTATAGCCAACTGAGAGAGGGATAAGTCACCTTCCCTAGGGAAGAGCACACCAAGCTATTATTAAATATCAAATGGTTTGCTCTGAAAATATACATGCCTGTGACATTATACAGACTGAGAAGGTAATACTTAGGAATAAATATCTATATGTGTATACATATATCCATGTAACATAACATTAAAAGATATACCATAAATTTGAAAGAATGCAAGGAGAGGGCATGTGGAAGTATATAAGGGAGAGACGGAATGAGGGGAATGATGTACTTATAATCTTAAAAAAATTTTAAAATGATGAAAACATTGTCAGTAACACACACACACACACATACATAGACATAGATACAAACACACATATATTAGTTTAACTTTATTATATTGCAGGCATTCCTAAGCAACATTCAGTCAAACAAATAATTTTATTTCATAATCCATTTTCTGAAAAACATCAATGTACTTAGTAAAACCCACTACTAAAAATTAAAAATCGATATTTAATTATAAGTAAAATGTATAGAAAGAACAAAAGGTAAATGTTATTATCAATCACTCTAACTTATCAGTAGGGAGATGCGTCATGGTAGGCTAGTAGCATCCATTTTATGATGTGACTCAATTACGAGAATACGTAACTGCTCTATTTTAATCACTGCTGCTTATTAGTTCCATTCTGAGTTGGATAGTGGCAGATATTATGTGTTATTCAAACATGGATTTGTCTTAAATGCCTGAGGGCTTGTACATAAATGCCTAACAGATTCATGCAACTCCTCCAATTTTTATACAATTTGAATAATTTTGAAAATTATAGTTTGTTTCTCAGCAGATCCTGTTTTCCTGAGGGATTTTATATCAGGAACTTTGTACTTATTTATATCACCCAAAATATTCATTATCATCTTTAGACTACTAGAATAAAACACATAGATTCATCATCATATGCCAATTAAAATAGCTAACCCCAAAAAAGTAAGGAAGTAGTGGAGATTGCCTCAGTTGGTGAACATTTGCTCAATCGACAAATGTGAATCAGCAAATCAGTGAGTGAATTTGCATTCCAAGCACAAAAGACATTATACACATACAAAACCATTGGTTTGACAGAACAAGTTCATGAATGGAGTCATGTGATGAGAGTTCTGAGTGCTTATGAGAAGGTTCCGAGAAAGCAAGACAAATTTTCTGATCTCAGTTTTTCAGAACACTGATTTGTTCTTCTGTTTTGATGCTCTTCACAGATAGGAATGGGTTTACATGCGATGATTCATTACAACTGGCTGTTGTTATTTGTTAATATACATCTATGGAAAACCTTGCTTTTGCCACATGGGCCTTGTCTGCTGCATGCAGCTCATCCTCCATATGGGGCTTATCCTTGTGATTGCAAACTTTCCTAATGGGACTTTTTGTAACTCGAAGAGTATAAATGGTTTGATGTTCTAAATAAAGTTGGCTATTGCATGATACTTTATTATACTTCACTTATTGGCTACATTCTCCCAGATCTCACTGAATTTAGAGTGGTAAGCAGTATTATATATATAATAGCATTTATTTAGCCTTGAGAAAGGAAACATTGCAATCAATGACAACAATTAATATTATAACAACAATTATATCAAATAAGCTGGATACTCAATGAAATATATCAGGGAAGAATACAATCGTAATTACCTAAATCTTCAAAAAATGTCAGATTCATAGGAACAGAGTAGAATGGTAGTTATCAAAATCTTGGAAGGGGAAAGAAAATAGGAGATCAACCAGTGATGCAATCTGTGAGTTAATACTTTGTGTGTATTTGTGTGTGTGGAAAGATAAGTATGCATGTATTTTTGGAGGCAAAAAGACAATTTATTGGTCTGTTTATCAGGTATCACCCCAATCACCTTCCTTCTTAAAGAGTGTTTCTCACTGACCTGAAAGTAACTATCAGGTTAGGCTTGAATGAGTGCATCACGAGTCTGTATGTTCCTGCCTCTTGCATTATAATTGTGCATATATTTTTTATGAAAATGACTCATATTGTAAGAGAGTGGAATGTTTTGCAGATCTAACCTCAGAATTAATACTACACTTTGAAATCATTTAAGACTGGCCTGATATACTACAGTCTATTCAGCCTGATTCTTTTACCTGCTTTCAGTATAAGAATGTAAAGACCAAATTTATCAGCTTTGTATTTTCAGTGAAGTCAGCTTTAACAGCTGAAATTATAATGTATAGTGGTGATCTTAAGTTATGGATTTTCCTACCTCAAAGAAATATATGCATATCTGTGTGTGTTTTATAGCAATAATTTTCTGAAAACAAAAAGCATGTCAAATGCAACCTTAATACCAATATCTCAGATAAATGTTAGAAGGAGAATATGGATATTACTGGATTATGCTGAATTTGTGGTACTGAGTACTATGGGGATCAATTGGAACAAGTAACTTAATCTGATTAAATTGTAAATCAGTTAAAGTCTGCTGTTTTAAGTAATTGCTCATTATATCCCCCCATGAAATGCTTACTCTGGAACTCAATAAATACAGAACAGTTTAAACAATAACAAGATATTTGGGTATTTTTGGATACAATACAAGCCTCAAGAGATATAAGAAGATCGAAATAACCCTATACATTCTATCAGATTACCACAGAATAATGCTGGACTTTGATAACCATAAAAACAACAGAAAGCCCACATACTCATGGAAACTGAAGAAACTCTCTACTTAATGATAACTTAGTGAGAGAAGATATAAGAAAAGAAATTAAAGACTTTCTAGAATTCAATGAAAATGAAAGCACAGCCTACCCACACTTAAAGGATACAAAGAAAGCAGGGTTAAGAAGAAAAATTCATAGCCCTAAGTGGCTTCAGAAAGAAATTTGAGAGAATCTTATACTAACAGCTTAACAGCACACCTGAAAGCTCTAGGACAAGAAGAAGAAAACACACCCAAGAGGAGTAGAAAATAGCCAAACTCGGTGGTAAAATCAACCAATCAGAAACAAAGAGAATAGTACAAGGAATCAACCAAAAGGAAGGACATTATATTTTATAAATCTTACATGTCTCTTTCATGTAACTTATGGCTTCTGTATTTGTATTTTATGGGACTCCTGCATCTGTGCATGTGTGTATCTCTATGTCTGTGTTTTACATTTGCCTTACTTTTGGGTAAATATATATAATATATTTTATTTATTTTATTTATTTTTGTCCTGTTATAATGTTGTTGATTCTTGTTGTATATTATTTTATTATTATTCATTAGAAGTATGTTTGGATATTGAGTTAAACTGGATGCAGGTAGAAGAGAAAATGGGAACAAACAAGGAGAATTAGGGAGAAAAAAACACTAAACAAGATATATTTTATGAAAAAATACATTTTTAATGTAAGTGAAGAGAAAAATCACTTTCTGTGCGTTGCTTTGTTTTGATTTCTTTAATTACAATTATTATGTGTGTTTATATGTGATGCATGTGTGTTGGTGTGCGTGCCACAGTGAGTGTGTGAGAAGGTGGAGTCCAATGTTGTGAATTTGGTTTTCTCTTTATGTGGTTATGTTTGTTCTGGAGATCACACCCCATTTTCTAGGTTCATAATACAAGGCCTTTTTTCAAGTTGCCATCTTACAAATGCCCGAAAAATTGTTGTTCAGATACCTTTGGACATTTAAGGACATGCTAGGAGATTAGAGCTATAAAATGCATGCATGCAATTGTTTCAAGAGTAACATACTGTTAGAACAATTTGACTTCATTGATTTTGAATAAATTCAAACTGTTTTAAAAGAATCTATCCCTAGTGCAATGTTCAAAATTAAATACAGAGTACATGACTCTACTTTATGAAAATTTTCATGTTTTAGATGTTAATATTAATATATTTTTATCTTATTTGTAAATTCATAATATTAGAAGTGTTAACTTGTTGCTATAAACTAAATAAATAACAAAATAAAAGTAAAATGCAAGATCTATAAGTAAGTCCTCCAAAATCAAACCTATTACGTTATCTAGATGATATAAAGTATATCTTAGTTGTTCAACTGTCCCTTCCTCTAACATTTGTATTTAGACATGAGGAGAATAGAAGCCAGCTTCAGACATTCCAAATCATAATCAAATGTTTTCTTTAAGTTACATTCTGTTTATTTAACGTGTTAATTCTGATAACCATGGCTGTATACAGTAGTTCATTCTGAGATTTCTACAGGGATTCTTTATGTTTGTGAGAAAAAGAAAGAAACCCATATTTCAGTATGCTTTTGATTTAGAGTGAAATTTACTGAACATTGTAAGTATTTTAAGGTTTAAGGCTGACTTTATATTAAATCATTATAATACATTTAAAGGTCTCAGTAATATTCTTCTAGGCCATGAACTAAGCGCTTCAATCTTAACTCTGCACTGTTAATTTCATTGCAGTGATTAATAAACCTTGTCACTGCACATTTATAAACCTGCTATTTCAGGGTTGCATTTATTGCCTGACTTTTTTCAAACTGCTGTTTCATATGAGCAGTTTAACAAATGTTAAATTTCAGAGACAGATAATAGATAATTACAAACATTTAAATGATGGATGTTAATTTGATTCTAATAAATGTCAGGTAAATTAAGGTCATGTCTATAGAAGACAGTGATTCTAAAGCAAATTTCATTATTAGATAATAAATATGTCTCCCCTCTTACAACCTACCACTATAAAAGTCTTCCAGAATTTAATATGGCATTTAAATAAGTGTAAATATACAGCCCAAATTACCTAGTTACATAGGTTTAAAGAAACGAATTGAATGACATATTCTACAATAATAGGACAGAAATATCAGCATAACATGTGTTCTTTAATAATATTAAATCAATTTAAAATTTTGACAATAGTAGACATATGTAAAGAAATATTAATTGCTTCACTTTACAAACAAGTAGCATTGTGTCCAAAATCAATAGTCTATGGCTCATGTGCATTGACTCATTTGTAACTCTGTTCAATTTAACCACTATATTTAGAAGTAGATGAAGTAAAGAGAATTTATATACATCATCATGCATTGAGATAACTAGAATCCAAACTCGTGACAACCACAAAAAAAAATTACAAAAATTTTTGAAACTGCTAGAAGGAAATAACTGAAATTATACACCATCCTATATTTCATTTCAATTCTTACATAACTGATGTTTTCCCACATGTTTAAAATACATCAAATGATGCTTATGGATAATATTAATGACGCAATAATAAAGAAAATTGCATAGAGATGGAAACTTTTAGAAAATAAGGAAGAACAAAAGCAGGAGCAGAAATAGAAAGCAGCAAAGAGAGATGACACACTCTCCTGAGCATTTCATGTGGAAGGTAACTCACTAACATGCTGTTGCTCTATTAGGTCAAGTAACAGCCATTAGAAAATAATCACAGGAGTCTCAACTCACTTTTATTGTGTTTCCTGCAATGTATAAGCTTCGATACCTTAATATTTAATTGACATATTTCTTAAATGTTACTCAATAAATCATTTTAATGACTTAGGTGTACCTATCAAATACAAATGTACATAGTGTGAGTGATGAATGTTTTGGCACACACAAGAATATTATCATGAAAATGTTTAATTTTTTATTTTGTATTTTTAAGTGTTTGGGCAATGCAACACTTTACTATGGACCATGAAGTTGTACTAAAGCAGGAAAGCAAGCACATAGAAAGCAAAAGTTTGGATGCTTTCTAAATTCATAGTCTTTTAACATTGGCTATTGTTTTAACTTTTACTAAGTTTTTAATAGATATAGAATAAAATTTAATCAATTTTCCAACACTCTTTCTTCCCTCTAGCATTTCCCAGCTACCCTTCCTTCAATGCTTTTCATAATCCCTTCACTCTCATATTTATAACCTGTTTTTTATTATTATTGTTATATGTGTATACACACACATACACAGGCACACACACACTCACACACATATACACAAACATACCCCATATATATAAATATGTGTGTGTGTGTGGGTGTGTGTGTGCGTATATATATATATATATATATATATATATATATTATATAAATATAATATACATTATATATAATGTACATTATATATATATAATGACTATATATATAGTCATTATATCAAGAGATAGAACCCATGAAAATTTACTCCATTCGTATTAGCATATCCATGGACATATCAATTGTTTTAATTTTTTATGCCACCATTTCTAGAAGAGAGAGTGTGATGACCTGTTTCTCCTTTTAGTTTCCTGTAATGGTATTCGCATAAAAGGATTCTTTAATGTAGGAAAATAGCTATATTTATCTGTGGATATTACATAAGTTTTCAATGTACTAAAGAATTATGGTGCACTAAAAAAGTGGCACTAGTTGATTTTGATCTTAAGTTCATGATCTCATTAGCCCCAGCAATCTAACTACGTTTCCAGTAGTGGGCATGATTCATTTTTTGCTGAGTGTATCTTAAGTCAAATTAAAAAGATGTTGTTTGCCACCCCAACAACATATGTTTGCAGTCATTGCATTTATAGCATATTCTACCTTGCTAGTAATTGTCATGGTTTACACCTGGATAGTATATTCTGGAAATGTGAAAGACCACAGGGAAAGGCTTGCAGGTCAGGTGTAGTTTGCGTCATTTGATTCCTATATCCTAAGTGTTTGGAATCTTCATAAATAGAGACCCACCTTCAAAACCATGAGAGATAAACAAGGGCTACATTGATACTTGGCATTGCTTTAGGGAATTTTGAATTTTCTGACTATCTATTGGAAATGGAGTTTTCTTTAGCCTAGCTTTGAGGACTTGGCTAGTATATTGGTTCTTAAGAAAGCATTGAAAGGTTAAGTGGTATGATTTCCTTCAATATATTCTACATAATTTCAGATAAAAATAGAATAATAATTCCTCAAGGCTTTATCAAGCAATCTTGGCATTACTTATTCCTTGCTCTTTAATTTTTAACTCTATCGTCCTTTATCCCTCTACCTATTTGGAATCCTATCTCTGTTTCTTTTGGTTCCATTTTCTACTTCACTATTTGTATCCTTCTATATTTCTTCTGCCCATACCCACCTCCTGTAGTCACTGGTGTCTGTGGTTATTCACTTTTGTACACTTACACTTGAGGATTTAAAAGCTGGACACCACACAGTTAAGAGAGTTGTGACATTTGTCTTTCTGAATCTGAGTTACTTCATGAAATACGATTCTTTCTAGAATCAACTATTTATATTCTATTTTCATGATTTCATTTTATATGGCTGAAGGGTATCCACTGTGTATATGTATCATATTTCATTATTGATTCACCATTTGAAAGACATTTTGGTAGCTTTTCTTTCCTGCCAATTGTGAATAGGACAGGGTTCAACAGTGCTGAGTTGATAATTGTGGTTTAATGTTGAGATATTGGACATATGCCAGGGAAATGTATCTCTGGGTCATGTGCTAGATTTTGTTTCATATTTTTGTTTGTTTGTTTTAGTATCATCCATACTACACTTCAGAGCATCTGCACTAATTTGCACTCCCAACAACAGTGAATTGGGGTTCTTCTTCTCCACAATCTCACCTGCATTCATCCTCTGTTTGTTTTACTGCTATAGGACATTCTGAATGGTTGGTTGTGAAACCTTTAGCCATTTTTTTTCTTGTATTGAGAGCTGTGTTTAGATTTCTAGAAAAATGTTAGTTGGGCTACTTCCTTGTTTCATTTCAAAATTCTGTGTATATTTCAGATTTCGATCATCTACAGGTTGATAGCTGGCAAAGATTATTTCCTATTTGGTGGGTTTATTCTTCATTAGACTGCTTGATTCCTAGGATGTCCTGTAGATTTCAAGTTTGATTAGATTCTACTAATCAGTTGTGTACCCTTTTGTTGCAAGTGGAGTCCTGTTCAGAAAGGGCTTTACTACTCTATGCTGTGTAGAGTACTAGTGTGTTTTCTGATAGCAGTTTCAGTGTGCTGGGTTTCAAATTAAGATCTTTAATCCTCTGGTATCAAACTTTTATTCAGGGTGATAAAATAATTGGATGTATATGCACAATATACTTCTATACTTCTCATTTTTTTATTCTATTATGTGTACAATATAAGCATGCATCTTTAATTTAGTATTGTTTTCCTTAGTTACTATGAGACTCATACCTCAGGGAAAAATTAAAATCTTTGTAAACTTTATATATAGTTATAAAGGAAAAATATTCAAACTCACACACACGTGTGTGTGTGTGTGTGTGTGTGTGTGTGTGAGAGAGA
>NW_021604622.1:13995829-14028329 GCF_004785775.1 Grammomys surdaster
GGAAAAGTTTCCATGAGATGCTGAAAAGGTATACTTTTTTATTTTGGAGTGAAATTATATATATATATATATGTTCTGCTAATATTCTGCTAATTCTATATGGTTCATTAGGGTTCATAACTTCTGTTACATTCACTGTGTCTCTGGTTTCAGTTTTAATACTCTTTTTATTTGTAAGAGTTGGTTGTTGAAATATCATATCTCACTACTACTAGACAAGGTTCAATGTTTGTTTTGAGTGTGAGCAAAATTTCTTTTATAATAGTAGATGCCCTAGCATTTGGGGCATAGATGTTCAGAATTGAGACTTCATTCTGGTGGTTTTTTTTCCTTTGGTGAGTATGAAGTGTTCTTCCCCATTTCTTTTGATTACTTTTGATTGAAAGTCAATCACTCTGCATGAAGCTCAAGTCCAAATAGATATAGGACCTCGATGGAAAACTAAATACACTGTCTCTAATAGAAGAGAACATTGGAAACAGCCTTGAACATATTCCTGAACAGAACACCAATGTCTCAGGCTCTAAGGTCACAAAATAATAAATGGAACCTCTTGAAAATGAAAAACTTCTGTAAGGCAAAGGACACTGTCAATAGGATAAAACAATAGCCTACAGATTGGAAAAAAATAGCCCCACTAACCCTAGATCTGATAAAGGGCTAATATCCAAAATATATAAAAAATTAAGATATTAAACACTAAATAACCCAATTAAAACATGAAGTATAGAGCTAATCAGAGTGTTCTCAATAGAAGAATCTCAAATGGATAAGAAACACTTAAATAAATGTTCGACATCTTTAGTTTTCATGGAAATGCAAATCAAATGACCCTGAGACTCCACCTTATACCAATCGGAATCACTAAGATCAAAAACTCAAGTGACAGCACATGCTAGCAAGGATTTGGAGAAAGGGGAACACGCCTCCATCCATAGTTTATGTGATTGCAAACTGGTATGACCATTTTAAAATCAATCTGGCTGTTCCTCAAAAAAATAATTGGAAGTAGTTCTACCTGAAGACCCACCAAAACCACTCCTGGGCATATTTCCAAAAGATGTTTTATCATACTACAAGGATATATGCTCCACTATGTTCATAATAGCCTTATTCATAATAGCCAGAAACTAGAAACAAACCCAGACGTCCCTCAACTTGAGAATGGATAAAGACAATGTGGTTCATTTACACAATGATAAGCTATTAATCCATTAAAAACATGAGCATCATAAATATTTCAGGCAGATGGATAGAACTAGAGAATATCATCCTTCATGAGGTAGATGAAACCCAAAAAAGACAGACATGGTATGTACTCTCAGATAAGCTATTATTACCCAAAGGTACAGATTGCCCATGATATACCTCACAGACCTTAAGAAGTTAAAGAAGGAAGATCCAAGTGATAATGTTTCAATCCCTCTTAGAAGGAGGAACAAAATAATCACAGAAGGTCAAGGGAGGGAAAGATTTAGGTTGGACATGGGTGGAGGTGGGACAAGATCAGCTATTGGGGGGTGAGGGAGACAAGAGAAGCCCAGAGGGTCAAGACAATGAATGGAAATATCTGGATGCCATTGGTGAGGAATGGGAATTGTGAGAACCTCTAGAAAATCCCAGAGACCTGGGATGTGACAGGATCCCAAGACTCAATAGGGTTGTCTATAGTCAAAATGCCCAGAAGTGGTAACATGGAAACTGATGAGGCCACTTCCAGTAGTTAGATAGGGCCCTCATTCAAGGGATAGGGACACAAATGCACCTTCAGATTTTCTGACCCAGAATTGTTGCTGTCTAAAAGAAATTTGGTGATTTAACTGGAACAGAGACTGAAGGAATGGATGACCAGTGACTGGCCCAATGCGGAGTTCATCACTTTGGCAGACAACAAACCCTGACACTATTATTGATGCTGTTTTGCTTGTAGACAAGAACTTAGCATGGCTGTTCTCTGAGAGACTTTACCAGTAGCTGACTGAGACAGATGCAAAAACTTAACAGCCAAGCACTGGCCTGAGGTCTGGGACCCCTAGGGAAGTGTTAGCAGAAGGATTGAAGGAGCTAAAGTGGATGACAACACCATAGGAAGACCAAAGGTATCAATGAACCTGGACCCCTGGGAAGCGAGTCCCAGAAACTAAGCCAACAACCAAAGAACATACACAGGCTGGTCTGAGGCTCCTGACATGTATGTAGCAGAGGAATGTCCTGTTTGTCCTTTACAGAAGAGGATGTTCCTTATCCCATGGAGACTTGATGCCCCAGGGAGTGGGGATTCCAGGGGAAGGGGGAGCACCCTCACAGAGGTGAAGGTGAATGAATGTGGAGTGAAGAACTCTGGAAGGGAAGACTAGGAGAGGGGTGAAAAATAAAACATGTAATGATAAAAAATAAACTGAAGAAAAATGTAATGTTTTTACTCCACATTTGAGACGAAGAACCTCCAAATTTGCCAAAGAGCATTGAGGTGGTTTTTCTGATTTATTTTGTTTTTGTTGTTTGTTTGTTAGCTATTTACCGCTGGTTATTAGGCCTACCCTTAGGAGTAGTTCAGTTCCTTAGTAAGACTCCCTTATGAAAAAAATAGGGGTTTTTTTGGCTATCACAAATAAGGCCACTATGAATATAGTGGAACACATGCCCCTGTGACAGAGTGGGGCATCTTTTGAGAATATTCCCAAGAGTGATATTGCTGGGTCTTCAGGTAGATCTATTTCCAATTTTCTGAGGAACCTCCAGATTGATTTCCAGAGTGGTTGTACCAGTTTACAATCCCACCAGCAATGGAGGAGTGTTCCTCTTTCTCCAAATCCTGGCCAACATGTGTTGTCACCTGAGGTTTTGATCTTAGCCATTCTGATTGATATAAGGTGGACTCTCAGGGTCATTTCGATTTGCATTTCTCTGATCAATAACGACTTTGAACATTTCTTTAGATGCTTTTCAGCCATTCAAGATTCCTCTTTTGTGAATTATTGGTTTAGCTCTGTACCTCATTTTTGATTGGTTTGTTTGGAGTTTTGGTGACTAGCTTCTTGAGTTCTTTATATATTTTGAATATTAGCCTTCTATTGGATGTGGGGTTAGTGAAGATTTTTTAGCTGAAAACAACCCAGATGGAGACAGCTTCTAGGTTAGAGATAGAGGCATGTGTCCACTTCTTGTTTCAGTTCTGGGACCCCATCTGGTCCAGACCCATGCAGAACTTGTACTTGCTTCCATGGTTTATATATGCCTTAAATCCTTGTTATCCTCCACTGGATTTTAACTCGTTTTGTCAGAGTTCATTGAACCCCAAGGTGAATGATTTGAAGAAAACATCTAATTTAGGACTTAGATTCTAAGACCTCTAACTCTCTCTATATTATCTGGTTGTGAGTCTCTGTTCCGATCTGCTGTGTGTGTAAGCTTCTGTGATTACAGCTAAGCAAGGCATTGATCTCTGGGCTTAGCAGAACATTATTAGGAGTCCTTTTAAATCTGTGTTCCTTTATCAGAACTGCAATAATTGGTTTTTCCCTAGGTCCCTGAGCTATCTATTCCCATGTTCTTAGGCAACCAGGCAGCAAGAGGTATGCATTCCATCTCATGTAGTAGGCTTTTAATCTAGTCAGATATTGGTTTGTTACTCTCATAATTTTTTTTTTTTTTGCCATGATTGAGCCAGTATATTGTACAAGCAGGTTACTATTTAAAATGTAAGGCTTTGTGGATGGGTTGATGTTTATCTTTCTTCATTAGAAGCATGTAGGTTACCTCCAATACCATGGACATTAGTCTACAAGATTAAAGGCACCAGCTTGACTAACGCATGAGCAGTGAGTAATGCAGCTGTTTGTCTTTAACAATAGAGTCTTGAGATCAATTTATGGAGACCGATCAACATCCTTTCCATGGGACCCCTTTGACCAAAAGAATACTTTCAAAGTTCATCTTCTTTTGGCATTTTAAATTGAATCAGCATCAGTAACTCATGTGTTTCTAAGACATTTTTGCTACAACACTACATTATAACTGTTAATTCACATTTTATGTAAAAATAGACTTATTTTAATTTTTGACTGAAAATAAGTTATTTGCTAACTTTGAAATGTTATATAAATCTTATACAATAACGTATCAAATTACTCCCAAGATTATTTCTTCATTAATTATAACACATTTGTGAAGTTTAAATAATAATGCAGATATAATATATTTACAATATCTGAACTTACTCAAATTATAAATTTTCTCCCTAGTAACTCCTCTAATTAATTGTTTATCCAAGGACTTCAACTGAAGATGCCAAGTAGCTTCAAGCTTCAGACATGGTGTTTCCCTAGCAACCTCAAGTTTCCATATGTCTTCACTTTCAACAGTTAATATCGTTAAAATTTAGAAGACTTTTTTGTATAATACTTCTTTTTTTGTTGTGCATTTCTCTTCTTCTAGTCATGATTAAGCATGGCTATATATTTGGTAGTGAATATCACAAATTATATTCTTCCCAAAAATATTTTTTTCAATTTTTTTATACATTATAACATTACATAACCTTATTAATGATGATGATAGAAAGTTATTAAGACCCATAGAGTAGAAACTTTGGAAGATACAATATGAGTGAGGCTTTGTAGTGATTCCTCTTCTGTCAAGTGTCCCCTTAACATTCAGCATTCATGTGTGGATTTTACTTAGATTGGTTTATGAGTTATTTCTGTTTTTTGCTTTTTAAAAAACTGGTTTATTTATTTGCATTTCAAATGTTATCCCCCTTCCCAGTTTCCCCTCTGTAAACTCCATATCTCATCTCCCTTCCCCCCTGCCGCTATGAGGGTGCTCTGCCACCCACACATCCACTAATGCCTCACAGCCTTAGCATTACCCTTGCTGGGGCATAGAAGAGCCTCCACAGGATGGGGCCTCCTCTCCCATTGATGCCAGATAAACCCGTCTGCATATGTAGATGGTCCCTCCACATGTACTCTTTGGTTGGTAGTTTAGTCCCTGGTTGCTCTAAGGGGTCTGGATAGGTAATATTGTTGTTCATCTTATGGGGTTGCAATCCCCTTCAGCTCCTTCAGTCCTTCTCCCAACTCTTTCATTAGGGTCCTCTGCTCAGTCTGATGCTTGGCTGTGAGCATCTGCATTTGTATTGGTCAGGCTCTGGCAGAGCCTCTTTTTCTTCTTAATTCTAATGTTATCTGGAGTTCTTTAAGGGTAGTTTGTAACTTCTTCTATATTCACAAAGGTATTAAATCATTTATTTCTGTCAACATAGAGCTATGAATATTTATGTTGTTTGTATTGTAATCAGTTACATTACTTATTCAGTTAAATCTTTTCCAGCTTTGTCCATCAGGAGGCCTATGTAATCCTGGCATACCTCTGACTTTCTTGCACTCCCTGTTGATTTAAGCTAATTTGAATTCTCCAGCTCTATATTTAACTTAGTTGATAACAAAAAAAATTACAATTCTTTGATTTAGAAGAACAGGCATTAGAAACAAATTTCTCTGGATGTATATGCTTCTGGAAATTGAGTGATTGTTAATTCTCAGTCATTTTAGTAAATAACTGAAATTAATACAATGCCGATTTTTGTATAGATTTATATACGTGCCAACTTTGCCATAATATAGAATAATGAAATTATTTCATCTAAATTCTATTCTTATACATTAATAATTAGATTTAAACGTGCTTCTCTATATGTAATTTTGCTATCTATCTGAATTTACATCAATTTCAACAATAATTATTGATGCTATGCCCCGCCATAGTTTAATCTGAGATGCTCAATATAATTTAATCTATCATTTATTTCTAATTAAGAAACATGACAGATGTCATCTTAATTTTGTTCATGAATTCATGACAGATCAATGTACAACCTAGTTATATATTTAATATGCACATACATGCAATATACATTTTCAACTGCTTGTTTATTTCTCAGTTTTTTTTCCTGCCTCTTCTCTTTTCTTCCCTTCTTTGGCCTCACTGATGTTAGACTGAGAAGTCTTATCTGAGTTTGTGTCATCCCTGAGGAATGGTAGAAGGGCTGCAAACACTGAGTTGAACTGAGGGGAGGGGGGGAGAATGCATTGGAAGATACTTACAGAAAGACTCATCAATGTATCAAAGTAAATATTTGTGGAGGGTGCCATACACCTGAAAAACTAAAAATCAAGTATCCAATTTCTCTTGATGTCTTTGATTCAGATAAATGCCTTCCAGGCCACTTTACAAAGGGGCTCATGGATTTTTCAAAGATTTACATCTGGAAAAAGAAGAGAAAACAATACTGTGGGTTGAATAAATTAAATATCTTCAGAACAAGGGTATCAAGGGCAGAGTTTTTTGAAGACTAAAGTTTAATCAAATGGAGGATAAAGGCATGAATCTGTTTTTCAGAGTACAGGCCTTTGTAAGAAGAATAAAATAAAGTAACGTGGGAAGAGGGAATCACCTATCTGCGATCTTTTAAACCTGCACAGTGTCTTTGAGATTTATGTAACATTTAGTTATTTAGTTTCTGGTCCAGTTTTTCTAGCACCTTCCTGTGCTGTGAAAAGTGATCTAAAGAGTTCATGAAAAGATTTTACACTACAATTTTTCTTTGTGTAAGTGAAGATGATCTCGTGTTTCTAGATATCTATTTAACTGAGCAGAAACTAGAAATAACAATAGCTTATGCCTCTAATCACACTTAAATGCCTTACATTGAAATTATTGTTCCTCCTAATCACAGAGGGAGCCCACCACCAATGCTTAGATCCATTGCTTTAAGCTGATTTATTCATTTCCTGCAAAGCCTTTTGCAACAGATTTTACAAACAGAATAAGAGTAGACACTTTTCATCATGTAAATGTGTGTACCGAGGCAAAGAAGGTGCAAGTGCTTTTTTTCAACATCATAGGTCTAATTTATGATAACAGCCTTTTAGTTCCAAATGCAGTGTTCTCTCCTGTATATCATGGAGTCACTTATATTAATAATTCAATTTTTCAAAAGGTTTTTATATACTCCTTACTACTTTGAAGCTTACAGTCATTCAGCCCCTAGGCAGAACAGAATGGTGCATTACTCTGGAACTGATAGCTCTACACCATAATAAAGATGTCATTTAATTGGGGGTTATTCCTCTTCATATTATCAAAAATATTAGACTTTTATATTGCTACCTGGGTGCTCCCAATTTTGAGTTTTCTCATCAAGCAATGGTTTGAAATGTTTGCATATTTATACTAAGATATGTTTTGTACAGAATAGATAAAATATAATCATATTTTTAGTGGCTCAAGGCCTATTATAGAAGTACAGTTACTTAAATTTTATAATGTTAATTATTTAATTATGAGCATGTGCGTTATCCGAAGCAGACAGCAAACTGATGTGAAACTATCAAATGAAAAACTGAATTTCACATAACATATTCAGAAAGATTTTCTCGTACGCTGTAGATAGAATTCAGCTTGAAATTTAGCAGTAATGACTGAACATAGACATCAGGGAATAAGCTTGACCCAAGAATTAACTTACACTTTTGAAAAAAATGGCAATAATAAGCGTGAGTGAAGAGAGTTGAAGACAGTAAGTGAAATACATTGCTGGCATAAACTGAAGGAACAGGGTGTCAGTACTGGGTATCCAAACATTACCACCATGCTTACACAACCTACTGAAACATCTTTTGAGAACCTACTTTTCTTAAAATCATGATTCATTTCCCTCAGTTTAAACAATAGAATCTTTCTCAACAGGAAAAAATGTTGGTGTGATTAGAATTAGAGTAGAACTGGAGATTCTGAACTATTGCTCACATGTCGATCTGTGCTTAGGGAGAGGGGGCAAAACTAGCATTGGGGGTCACTTTAACTACTGCTGTCTATAAGATAAATTCTCATGGCATCTATTCACTCTCACTTTGCCTCTGGCAGAGGAAAGGAGACAGTCACTGAAATCACATTATTGGAGAAATGATCAGGCATGTAGTGTCTAAAAGTATCTTCAACATTTTTGACGTTAAGACTGCACTAGGGGAGGTTATCACTAGGTGCCACCGGAAATGGGAAGCCCAGAATTTCGTAGGCAGTAGTGGCAGTCAAGTGGGCTTGTGGACATTATTCTTCAGTCCTTTGCCTGAATGCAAGTAAAGACGGGCTGCTGACTTCAGGATGAGAAGGTAGAGTTCTTGTGGCTTGAGGTGAAAATGGGACCCTGTTAAGACACATGCAGTTGGAAGGGGCTGATAATGTTACCAGCGTCTTGTTTTCTGCTTCCTGCCCCACCAAGCTCTATGCCGCTCATGGGGAAACCATCAGTGTACTAGATGTCAGATCTCTTAAGGACCACTTTCATGTGAATGGGGAAGAAATCAATTGTCTTTCATTAAATGAAACTGAAAGTCTGCTGGCTTCTGCTGATGAGTCCGGGGCAATTAAAATCCTGGACTTGGAAAAGAAGAAAGTTACCAGATCCCTGAAGAGACATTCCAACATTTGTTCCTCTGTGGCTTTTCGACCTCAGAGGCCTCAGAGCCTGGTGTTATGTGACATGGATATGCAGGTAATTCTGTGGAGTCTTCAAAAAGCCTGACCTGTCTGGATTACAAATTTACAGGAGGATGAAACAGAGGAAACGGAATTCCCCCAGTGCCCTGGTTGTCTCCTAAACCCCGCACTAGCCCACTCTGTGTCTGTGGCATCGTGCAGGAATATTTTTAGCTGTGGTGTAGAGGATGGTAAGGAGCACATCTTCAGGGTGATGGGAGTCAAATGTGAGCTAGAACTGGGATTTAAGGGTCACACTTTGGGGGTATTCCAGGTCTGCTTTCTGCCTGAGTCCCATCTGCTGCTTACTGGTGGGAATGATGGGGAGATAAGGTTGTGGGATGGGAGTGGTAAGGCGGAGAAGCTGCACAAGAGTCCTGTGAAGCACACCTACAGGAAGAAAGCAAAGAGGGCAGCGTGCCACACGCAGGGTGGGAACTGTGGAGCCCGGGAGCAGAGGACGAGGGGCATGCAAAGATTCTGCCGAATCTCGATATTGAACATGGAGACAAAGTGAACTGGCTCTTGAATACAAAAATAAAAGAGAGCAGAACCATATTAGTGACTGATCAGACAAGTTGTATGACTGTGTATCTCCTAAATGAACTTTAGGTCCAATAAAATGCATTGCAAAATACATACATACATACATACATACATACATACAAAAATACATACATACATACAAAAATACATACATACATACATACATACATACATACATACATACATAAAAACAAAAGACTGCACTAGGTATTCGAAGGGACAGGAGAGAGGTACAGAGGGTCAGGAAATAGAATAAAAATATGTAGCAGTAGAGAATGAGGAACTGGGATAACCACTGGAGGGTCCCAGGCACTAGGGAAGCAAGAGGCTCCCAGGACCAAACAGGGATGACTTTCACCAAAATGAACAGTAAAGGGGTGGTAGAACCTGTAGATAAACACAGCTCCCTGGTCTAGGGATGGGGCCACCCAGCCATCTCAGTTTTCAACCCAGAAATGTTCCTGTCCAAAAGAAAGACAGGAACAAAAAATGGAGCAGAGACTGAGGAAGGGCCATCAGGGAACTGCCCTAGCTGGGGGTCTATCCAGTCTGCAGACACCAAACCCTACACCCTTGCTGTTACCAAGAGGCGCTTACTGACAGTAACCTGGTCTGACTGTTCCCTAGGAGTTTCTGGCCAGCACCTGACCAGTGCAGATGTGGATGCTCAGATGCTCACAGCCAACCATCAGACTGAGCCCCAGGAACCTGGTGGAGGACGTGCTGAAGGACTGGAGAGGCAGAGGGGGACTACAACCCCATGGGAAGAGCAACATCCGCTGGCCAGACCACCCAGAGCTCCAGTGGACTAGATCATCAACCAAGGAGTGTACACGGAGGGACTCATGGCTCCAGATACATATGTAACAGAGGATGGCCTTGTCTAACATCAGTGGGAGGTGAGGCCTTTGATCCTGGGGAGGTTTGATGCCTCAGCATAGGGAGATGGTGGAACACTGAAGCTGGAGTGGGGGGGCCGCCCCCCGGAGCATTCTCATAGAGGCAAAGGGGAAGGAGGAGAAGGCAGAAGGGATGGGTGGGTTGTTGAGGGATAACTGGGAAGGGGAATATCATTTGAGATGTAAACAAATGGAATGATTAATAAAAAATTTAAAAGCCTGTACTATACAAATTTAGACAGTAGTTATTTCTTCTTTTTGACCTCTCTGCAATTCCTCAATAATTACATTTTGACATGTGTCTCTGCCTAGAGTGCTGGAAATGCAGGCAGGCCCTCACACTATCCTTACTTTTATATGGGTTCCCAGACTGTGATACTTATATGACAAGTGACCCCGGGGTCACCGTTCTAGTCCTACCAAACCTTTTCATGACAGCAGGACTATGTTTATAGGGACATCAAAATGAATCTTAGCTCCTAAACGACCTAAGTCATAGTAGCTAGTAGTTATTTTCTATAGCTTCTCATCAGACATCTATAACTATAATAATACAGTACTTGAGATAGTACCTGAAAAAAAATGAACATTTTCCACACGAATTATAGAATGGCTTGATTTTTAAGCGTATAAAATGGCAAAGAAAATAATATAATAAAAATAAGAAATTATATTTATACAAGTTTGAGAAGAGATAGTACATTCTTTAATCAACTATAATCGTGAAGAAGCTTAGGAAGATAAAAAAGGCTATGTAGCTACATTGATTAAAAAAAGAGAATTACTTATTTTTCTTAATTTAGCAACCACATACAAGTATAACAGGTTCCATGTGTACAAGCTGACCTCTCTCTCTTCTATATATTCTCACTTTGGGAAGACATTCTTGTTGTGTTTTATTACAGCCTTACTGAAAGCAATAGGTAACTAAATCATTATTCTATATTTTTGAAATATGATAGTGACTTACTGGTTAAGAACACACGTCTGCTCCTGCAGAGAGCTGGAGTTCAGTTCCCAGCACCCATATGGGGTGGCTTACAACCCCCTGTAATGATAGCTCCAAGGGATCCAAATCCATCTTCTGGCCTCTGTGACCACTGCACTCATGCATACACACAAACACACACACACACACACACAAATAAAAAATAAAGTTTTTAAAAACAGAAAAAAAGTAATATGATTAATATTTTATTCAGTTTCTACTAGTACTGAAACCTTTTCTGATTTGAAAGTGATGATTACAGATGTCTTGGCATTGCATTTTTTAAAATGAATCATTGAAAACAAAGCAAGAAGCAATATAGATGTGAAGTAACCTAATTTGGGTGGCAATAGACTAAATTTAATGAAGGTAACTCACAGTATCGGGAGACAACCAGAAAATCTGCCATTATAAATTTCAGTTTGATATGAAAAAATGCTCTTTTTCAAAAGTGAGTTTTGTTGTGGCAAAAGTAGAGTAACCTGTTTTGTTAGTAATACATAAGCTGATGGAGTAGTCAGATGAACATAAAGGACTTTTGTCTTTATCACATAATTGTAAAAGGATTTTGTAAAATTAAAGGCATATCAGCAGGGATTTTGTCTACTAGCATCTGTTGTACTATGCTTTTGTTTTATATGTACATGTAGTTAATAACTAAATCATAGGTTTATTTCCATTCTATATTAAATTATTGCAACAGACATTGCTAGTCTTTTTTTAATTTCTGACATTACTTAAATAATTTTCTGTGTTATGTTGTCTAATTTTGGATTTTACGTAACTATAGTAAAATTTAATGATTCTCTATTTTTATAATTTCATCTTTACTGATAGAGATGGGCACCAGGCAGTGGTGGCGCACGCCTTTAATCCCAGCACTTGGGAGGCAGAGGCATGTGGATTTCTGAATTCGAGGCCAGCCTGGCCTACAGAGTGAGTTCCAGGACAGCCAGGACCACACAGAGAAACCCTGTCTTGAAAAACAAAACAAAACAAAACAAAACAAAACAAAACAAAACAAAAAGATGGGCAAATGAGATAAAAAACTGTCACATATAAAAATTTCACATAATTTTTCTAAAGATATGGATTTTATTTGTTTTAGAATTTGACTCTTATCAATGAAGTCTGTTTTCTGCAATATTTTATCCTTTATTGGTGCTCTGTTTTCTCTCTCTAATTATATGGAAATGTAACAGTGACATAAGCTACTATTACTTTCCTTCTAGCATTGTCAAGGTATGCTTCAATTCCCTGTTGTAAAGCTTGTACATTTTTATTTGTACATTGCATTGAATGATGGTTTGCAATGGATGTTTATTCAAGAGTCAGTCACATCTCACTTTCTGACTATATCAAATATAATTTTTAAATTATCGACAGAGATTTTTCTTATCATAGTAAATTATTCATTGATAATGTAGAAATATATAGTTAGCATTTTTAAATTTTACTTTTTTTTTCAATGCATTCTGAATGCAGTTTCTGCTCCCGCCACTCTTCCCAGTTCCCACTCACTTCCTTAGATCCACCAAACAATGGAAAAAAATTCATGTGGTAAAATTATACAATGGAGGACCACTCAGCTGTTAAAATAATTTACATCTGCAAACTAATGAATGGGACTAAAAAAACAAAAGCATCCTGAATGAGGTAACCCACACTCAGACAGACCAATTGAGTATCTACTCACTTAGAAGAAGATAATCAGCAATTTTAAAAATTTGCATTTACATATTCAAGCCTTGTTTTTTGTATTTCTGACTTGTATATATTTGAAGTATTTAATTTGTTACATTTTGTGTTCGTAATCATCTTATATTTAATTTGGTTTTAAATTACTTTTTTATAATATTGAAAAAAACTATAGTTTAAGTACTATTCAGAAAACAGTTTAGAGACACTTCATTCTTCTATTTTTATTTATCTTGTCCCTGTTATGTGTGAATGAGACTGATTTGTAAATGAATATTCTGCTGTGTCATTTCTATAAGTGATACAAGACATATGCTACTTTTTTTTTAACTTTTATTTTTTTCAAGTACAATCAGTACACCCCCTCCCAGTCTGGCCTCTCACAATACCTCAGTCCCTTTGCTCCTCCTTTCGGTCTCCAAGAAGATGTTCCCTGACCCTGTCAGACCTCCCCACTCCCTGGGGTCTAAAGTCTTTCAAAGTTAGGTGAGCCTTTTCCCACTGAGGCCAAACCAGGCAGTCCTCTGCTGAATATGTGTTGGGGACCTCAGACAGTCTCTTATATGATGGCTAGTTGGTGGCTCAGTGTCTGAGTGATCATAAGAGTCTTGGTTAGTTGAGACTGCTGGTCTTCCTATGGAGTCACCCTCCTCCTCAGCTTCTTCCAGCTTTTCCCTAATTCAACCAGAGTTGTCACTGACTTCAGTCCAGTGGTTGAGTGTAAGTATCTGTGTCTGTCTCAGTCAGCTGCTTGTTCGGTCTCTCAGAGGGCAGCCATGCTAGGCACCTGTCTGTAAGCACGCCACAACATCAGTAATAGTGTCAGGTCTAGGAGGCTCCCCTTGAGATGGATCTCAAGTTGGGCCTGTCAGTGGATTTCCTTTCCCTCTGCCTTTACTCCATTTTTGTTCCTGCAGTTCTTTCAGACAGGAAGAATTCTGGGTCAGAGTTTTTGACTGTGGGATGACAACCCCATCCCTCCACTTGATGCCTTGTCTTTCTACTGGAGGAGGACTCTACAAGTTCCCTCTCCACTGTAGGACATTTTATCTAAGGTCCCTCTGTTTAAATCCTGAGAATCTCTCACTGCCCAACCGTCTAGAGGGTTGGTATAAATGTATATTTATCCATATGTAAACCTGTTTGCTATGTTTTCATAATTTTTCAAAAGTATCATGCTCTAAAACGCCACTGAGTTTGTACTTACAAACATATTGTCTTTAAATACTTCATTTATTTCATTATAAAACTTCAAATAGGCAACGTTTGACTATTAAAACATTAGGACTGAGTGATCAGATATGATCACAATTTTTGAGCATGTACTTGTTGATATAGAATATTTCAATTCATTTTTTGTTTTAAATTCTACATTTTTGTCAAGTATATAACTAAGAAGTAATTACTATATTTCTAGGATTGTAGCAGTTTTATTAAATCTCAAAGGATATTTATGTATTGTATTTGAAGATATATGAATGTGTTTTCAATAGCAGGAAAATATAATTGAATATCGATCATTCTAAATACTAGAATATTGACATATCAGTCCAAAATCTGTTATTACTTAAAATATAGAAACAACTCAAATGATAATGTCAACTTTGTAATCACCGACCACCTTCAGATAGTCATGTTTCAAAAATTCTAATTTTATCAATATATTTCCCATCCATATGTAAATAAAAGATAAAGTGTTCTCGTGCACCTTTCAGTTCTCAAGGGGTGACTTTTTTAGACAGTTCACTGTGCTTGCTGAGAGTTCCTCTTGGCACAAAGACACTCAGATCATTTTGCTCTTTTGAACAGTATTACTCCATTTCCACTCAGCAGAGCACATTAGCCTGTCAGGAAAAATCATCACCTAGCAGATTCAAGTATGTTTATAACATTTTATGGGCTTCCCCTAATGGATGCATGTCATCAGGAAAAGCCATTTTGATATAATTTTTATGCTGCACAACGATGCTGCATAGTCTAGATGAAATTTTCCATTTGCCAGGGTTAGAGAAATTTACATATAAAGTGGGATAGTCCAAGAAGTGCCACCTCATTAAGTTAAAACATAGCACACCATACCCATTAGTTTAAGATTCTGCTGCATTTCTTTACTTAAGCAATTTCTGCGGGCTATCATATTTGCACAGATAAGCATAGAAAAACAGAAAGCCATCAAATTGATTATTTGAGATACACTCACTTATTTTTTAAGGTACCCATTTGGTTTTAGTAATGTGCTGTGTGATTTCATTGGCTAACCCTAAAAGCGACTGTTTAAAATCATTTTCAACATGTTAGCAATGGGGATTGCACCTTGAGGTAGCATATGGCTTTCTAAAAGAAGCAGATTCTCTGCATTCAATGTCTTACCACTTCACAATTGAGCCAATTTATATTTTTTACTTCATGAGGATATGTGTGTGTGCTTTTTGTCAGGACAGACTCCACAACGATATTACATTCAGTGCCTTCATTGAATTATAGCTACACCGACAGATCATTTCCTATGGTTCACTGTGTGTTCTATTTAACTGATGTGCAATAATGTAACAATGAACGTATTAATGGAATGTCATATAATTTTCATGTATGCATCTATTGTTTTACTCTAATTTATACAGTTTATTTCTGCTGTCTCTCTACTGAGCAACAGCACTCCTGGAGTTCTTTCTACAGAAGTACAATGTCTTTTATACAGATCATCTCATGCCTTTTTTCCCTAATCACTGCAGCCTCTAAACCATGACTGTCCTGTAATTTCAATTCGATCAAACTGTACATTTTACATGTGAGGGAAATTATGTGCTGTTTGCTTTCCTACATTTTGGTTACTTCACTTATATAATATTTTCTATCACACCAATATTCTTGCTTTGATTTGATCGGTGAATAATCAACTTAAACCAATATGTCATAATCGCTTTTTAAAAATTAATCATTCCCCTCATTTACATCTCAAATGATATCTAACTTCTGTTACCCCTCCACAAATGCCCCTTCCCATATTCACCCTTTCCTCCCTTCAGTTTGCCTCTATGAGGGTGCTCCCCCACCCACCCACCCTCTCCTGCCCTACAGCTTCAGCATCCCCCTACACTGGGACATCAATCCCATAACCCCTTTAATAGGTTCACTTGAAGTGCTCTTTAAATGTCTGTGTAGTGTGTTAAACAATGTTATTACAGTTATATTTTTATAAAATAATTTGGACTGCTAATTAATATGCTGATAAATAAATAATAATGGACATTATTGATACACAGAGTAAAGTATGAATAATCAAGAGAATAACTGCATGAACAAATTGTAGAAACTATGATATGAGTTCATTTAAGACGTCATGGGTTGTAAAAATAAAGGAGACGAGAAGGTAGGAAGAAATACAACAATGGAGTACTGGGTTATTCTCAAGGTTCAGTGAAGATGGACATTATAACACTTTATTGCGTACATGTATGAAGACTCAAAAAGTAATAATTTAAAACTCACTTCATACACTTCATTCTAAGCCACTGGAAGTCATCACATTATTTTAAAGAGCAATAAAACACAATAAAAATAAAACATAATTAAAAGCCACCAAACCACAATAAATAATGCCCAGGATAAAACCTGGAGGAATTTCCCACAGACTTGATGTGCGTCTCTCCTGTGAGAACAGAATAACAAATATTATGAACTCTGTCTTTGTCTTTATCTCCCCTCTTTCTGGCCCTCTCTGCATGTCTATCTCCATTTAGTTGCTTTCCCCTCCTCCTGGTATGGAATAACTGTGTAAGCGATACTCTGATTCAGTGTTTTAGTCTTCCTGTTTTAATTTATCTTCTCTCCATTCCTCTTTACACAGTAATAAATATAAGAGCAGAAAGACTAAGATTTTTATTGGTTACTTTATTTATTTACATTTCAAATGTTATACTCTTCCTGGTTTCCTCTCTGCAAATCCCCTACCCCACTTCTCCTCCCCCCTGCTTCTATGATGGTGCTTCCCCAGTCACCCAACTACTCCCTCCTCACTGCTCTAGCATTTCTCTATGCTGAGTCAGAAAACCTTCACAAGACCAAAGGCATCCTCTCCCATTTTTACTGGAGATACATACCTAGTGGGTTATGAAACAGAAATTTTTAAAAATCTGTCTTATTGTTTACCCTGAACATCTCATTTCTTTTACTATCCCATTTTATACCGTACAATGACATTTCAAGAGAAGATTAATGCCTGCTATTTCTAAAAATCATCTAAAGGTTTTGTTATTTCTGTGTTCTGAAGGTATGAAATATATTATCTTCCTTTAACATGTTATGTTGCTTAAGTGTCATCTTTTTAATCTTAATTTTATTGAGGTTGTGCCTTTTTGTTTTGTTTTTTCATGAAAGAACAGTTTGCGGATGTATAGAACTTTATCTTTAATTTTTAATTTTTGTATCTTACTTCTGATTGTTTTTTGCACTCATTTTTATATGATAATTTTGGATTTGTTTTCTTTTGATAAGTGTAGTTCTTTAGGATATGCCTGATGTTATTTGAGACCCTTATTATTATCATTATAAAGTTATGTTTTATTTTTGGTGTTTCATATACACATACCATCTTGATCATATCCAACTTCTGACAGACTTGCTCCCTTACCTCATCCTCTTTCCGTTTATATATCACTTTCATGTAATCTATTAGGGACAATTAATTATAGGTGTCTATTTGTGGATGGGTTTAGGGTCATCCAATGTTGATCACTCGGTACCTGTCACTAGGATAATTTAGTCTATAATGTAATTTTACCTAAATTGTCTCTGCTGACTTTCATTTTTGATCAGATAAATCATCTGTCCATCAATGAAATTTGGATATTAATGTGATTAATTTAACAGGGCAGTATGCTTTCAAGAAAAACATGAACATTTATGATAAATTGTTATTGTCAACTATCTAACACTAAGTGGGAGGAATACATTTAGAAGCTAATGATTTGGCTTAGCATTAGTTGCTGCTTAACATATGTGGGACTTTGAGTTGGATAATACCCAATGCTGTAATTTTTTTTAAATGCAAAAAGAAACATTCAAAACTGAACTCAACATAAAAAACAAAACAATCCATGCAACTGAGTAATTATGGGCAACATTAATTTGCCTTATTTTGGTGTAGAGAATACATTTCTTATCTTTTACCTTCCACATATTTTAAAAATATAAATTTATAGATAGTCAGGTGAAGTAAGCTTCATAAGATCCTCTGACCCCAGTCGTCTGACTCTGATCTTATCCTGCCATTTTGAGGATCCCTCTGGGACACCAAGAGTGTTCACTTCCCATTGTAGACCAGTCCCAGAAACAATCAGCTTGGAATCCTCTCCCATAAATCCCTTGTCAGTCAGGTCCACCTGCAGTATAGGCAGCATAAAAGAGCTATGATCTGACCCATGACCTCCATTGTCTATCCATTGATCTCCCTGCATTCTTTACAAGTCTTGCTGGCATTAGTATCATCCAGCCAACACCAGATAGACAACCAGATGGCTAAAGGTCAGAATAAAAACATAATCAACAAAAGCCATGGAATTATGGCACAACCATACACCAGCTATACTGCTATAGGAAGCTCTGGATATCCTAATACAGTTAAAGTATAAGAAAATGGCCTTAAATTTAATCTCATAAATATGATAGAGACTTTTACATTGGAAATGAATAAATCTCTTAAACAAATTTGTCAGGAGCCATAATAGAACAAGCTAATAACTAGCAGGTGATATTCCTGAGAAGGTCTGATTCATATTAATCAGTGACAGATTTTTCTCTTATAGATAAGAACCTAAGAGAATTCATTTTAGGAAAAATTCTTGCTATTAATAATATTCTTTTTCTGTTATTGGTAATTATATATAACAATCACTAGGTATTAGTCCACACTTTTGAGCAGATCTCTGCTGATCTAAAAAGGATGCACTTTCTTGTATTAATGCTATATAGAAAAATAGATGACTTTTAAAGTCTTAATGATAACCCTATAAGAATTCCTAAAATTATATCAGTATTTATTAAGCTGTTTTATAGTGAGATCGCTATTAGGTCCTTTTCTGATAGTCAAAATTGCAATGAGAACTCTACCAGTCTCCCATGTGTCACCAATTAATTGCTTAGTTAGTAACCAGACTTTTTCCTACTCAGAGCACATTCTAAGAGGTTGTAAAACAATTAACCAAAGGTCATAAAAAAGGAACAAATTATTTATTATAGGTGATAAGACAGCAGATAAATCATTGACTGGGTTTATCTATACAAAACTTCACTAATAACGTAGTTATGGTTTTTAACTTTCTGTGAACCTCTGAAGCTGTGACAGGTGATGAATGTTTGGCCAAATAATTATTTCTAATGAATATGTATGTAAACATTCTCTGTTGTAAACTTCGATTTCAATTTATGATTTGATTTTTTTGTGTGTGAACTTGTGATGATCATGTATACTGAAAGATGTATAAGTACTGAGGACAAAGAGATGAGGAGAGAGAGAAGATTTTTTTCCCTTTCCCCGCTTGGAGTAGAATTTTTCTCTTGCTCCACTTAGGATATTTCCACTATTCACCCTTTTCTTACATAGCTTTAATAAGTAATTTTTACAACTTAGTAATAAACACTAAAGGAACACTTTTCAAAGTGTTCCTTTCCTCCCTGTTACTTCTGACTATCAAGATCCACAATTCCTGCAGCCATAGAACAAAGGCCACACTACTTAATCCCCTGCTGTTAGGCTACAGGTGTCAATCACCTAAGCCAGCATTCTTTTACCCTCAGAAAGAAAGATTTTAGGACTTTTTAGAAGTTATCATCAGCATCTCAGTATAGTTAGAGAGCTAGAATGTCCTGAGATTCTCAGACTTTAAAGCCACACCAAAGTCCTACACTGTGTCGCTGCCACTACCCTCTCCAGGCTAGGAGACTCCTGGGACAAATACAGGAAAATCCATTTAAAGAGGTGAAGGAAATGAATAAAACTATCCAAGAACTGAAAATAGAAATAGAATCAATAAAGAAAACACAAACTGTGACAAACCTGGAGTGGGAACACCAAAGAAAAAGAATTGGAACTACAGACACAAGCATTGCCAATGGAGTACAAAAGAAAATATCTCAGGCATAGAATATAACATAGAAAAATATTAATATATCAGTCAAGGAAAATCCAAATATAAAAAAAAATCATGACACAATACATCTAGGATATTTGGGACCTTAAGAAAAGACAAAATCAAAGAATAATATGAATACAATAAAATTCCCAGCTCAAAGTCCCAGAAAATATTTTCAACCAAATTATAGAAGAAAATTGCTGCAACCAAAAGAAAAAGAGGCCTATAAACATACTATAAGCTTACAGAATGCCAAATAGATTGGACAAGAAAAGAAAATCCTCCTGCTACATAATAATCCAAACACTAAATGCGTAGAGCAAAGAAAGAATATTAAAAGCTAACAGGGAAATGGGCAAAGTAACATGTAAAGACAGATCTATCAGAAATACACCTGTTTTCTCAACAGAGTCTCAAAAAGCCAGAAGCGCCTAGGAATATGTCTTGCAGACTCTATGACACTGTGACCATAAATGTTAGCCAAGAATTCTATACCCAGCGAACTGTTCAATCAGAATAGATGGACAAAACATAATATTCCATAGCAAAACAAATTTAGGCAATATCTTTCTATTAATCCAACCATGCAGAATATACTAGAAGGAAAATTACAACCCAATAATGCTAATTATCTGTATAACAAAAAGAAGAGAAGTACACACACATGCACACACACACACACACACACACACGCATACACGCACATGCACACACACACACACATATACACACTACCAACAACACCAAAACAATAGGAATTAAAAATTCTCATTCATTAATATCTCTCAAATCAATGGACTCAACTCCCAATAAAAAAATCCACTGTCTAACAGAATTGAAGTGTAAACAGAATCTCTCATTCAGCTGTAAATAAGAAACATACTTCTGCAACAAAGAGAGACATTACCTCAGAGGAAAGGGCTGGAAAAAGGTTTTTTGAAGCAAACAGACCTAACAAACAAGCTGGGATAGCCATTCTAATATCTAAACAGACTCAAGACTCAACTCAATAAATGAGAAAGAAAAAGAACAATATGAAGAATTGAAGAAACCAAAGACTGGTTCTTTAAGAAAATCAATGAGATAGACAAACCTTTAGCCTAATTAGAAGGCAGAGAGACAATATATAAATTAAGAAAACCAGGAATGAAACAGGGGATATAACATCAGACACTGGGGAAATCTAAAAACTCATAAGGTCTTGCTTTAAAATCATCTACTGTTGGAAAAAATTGGTGGGTCGCAGCTGTGGAGTCCCAGGCAGGTCCCACATGCAGGAGGAAGTCTAAGGTACCAGAGGCCAGGGGCTTTGTGGCAGTAGGTCCCAATGACAAGAGGAAACCCTTGGTTCCAAAAGGTTTATTGTCATGGCAGATGGTGGATTGATCTGGGCATATTCCCCCCTCCACTCCCCCCCCCCCGTAAAACTCAGGGCAATCCCGAGTTAAATAGGGAGGGAGAAAGGGGGAGGATCTGTGGAGGATCAGGGGAGGATCAGGGAGGATCTGGGGAGGCATGCTTAATTTGCTCCGCCCTCTGGCCTTCATTAGTATGTAAATCCTTAGGCCCTGTGGCCTCTAGTAACACCCTGTACCTGTGCACTTTGGAAGGGGCTGTCTGGCCTATGTGACTGAACAATGTAAATCTATGGAGACTAGACTGCTTTCACAATCCTGGGTTCTCAGGGCACACCGAACTCCTGCTGGTTCTCACACAGAGTCTCAGGGTTCTAGGCAACTGCTCAACCATGACCCAGAATACCCTTATGCAGTCCCACAATGTACTATGCAAAACTGGAAAACCTAAATGAAATGAACAATTTTCTAGATAGATTCCTCTTACCAAATTTAAATCAAGATCAGGTAAACCATTTAAACAGTCCTACAATTAGTAAGAAAACAGAAGAACTCATTAAAAGATTGAAAGAGAAGGAACATTGCCAAAGTCATTTTATGAAGCAACAGTCTTCCTTATAAGTACACCACACAAAGACTCAACAACAAAAACATTTCAGACAAATCCTTATGCACATTAATGTTCAAATATTCAATAACATATTTTAAAAAAACAAATCCAAAAACACATAAAAATCATCTACCAGGATCATGTAAGCTTATTACAGGGATGCAGGGGTGATTCAATATAAGAAAATACATCAGTATAATCCATCATGTAAATAAACTGATAGAAAAAAAATATGATCATCTCATTAGAAATTGAGAAAGACCTTAACAAAAACCCAACACCATTTTCATATTAAAAGTCTTGTAGAGATCAGGGATATAAGGAAGATTTTCAGTTATAAAAACAATAATGGTAATATTGAGCAAGCCAATAGCCAACATCAAGTTAAATGGACAAAAATGTATAGCAATTCCTCTGAAATCAGGGACAAGTCAATCCTGTTCACTCTTTCAGTATCTCTTCAGTATGGTACTTGAATTTCTAGCCAGATAAATAAAACAACTGAAGGAGAGCAATGGGCTACAGATTGGAAAATAAATAAAAATGTTGCTATTCACAGAAGATATAATAGTGTACATAAGTGACACCAAAAATTCTCCCAGAGAACTTTTATAGTTTTTTAAACACCTTCAGCAAAGTGGCTGGGTAAACAGTTAATTCAGAAACATCAGTAGCTCTTCTCATACTAACGATAAGTGGGCTGAGTCAGAAATCAGGGGAACATCACCCTGCACAATAGCCACAAATTATATAAAATATCTTTGTGTAGCTCTAACAAGGCTCTAACAAGTGAAAGAACTGTGTGACAAGAACTTCAAGTCTCTGAAGAAAGAAATTGAAAAGGATATGCCCTCAGTAGGATTAACATTCTAACAAATGGCCATCTTATCCAAAGTAATATCCAGGTTCAGTGCAATTTCCATCAAAATTCCAACACAATTATTTACAGACCTTGAGAGCACAATTTTCAACTTCAAGTGGAAAAACAAAACAAAACAGGATATCTAAAACAAACTTGTACAATAAAAGAAATACTGGAGATATCACCATCTCTCCAAGCTGTACTAAAGGCCAATAGTAATAAAAATTTCATATTATCTATATAGAATCAGACATGTTGGTTAATGGGATTTCGTTGAAACCATGAAATAAGCCCATACATGTATGAATACTTAATATTTGACAAAGAAGCCAAAACCATACATTGGAAAAAGAAAACATCTTCAACAAATGGTGCTGGTTTAACTGCATGTCTGCATGTAGATGTATGCAAGTAGACCCATATTCATTACCCTGAAAAAAAATCAACCCCATGTGAATCAAAGATCTCCCCATAAAACTATATACAATAATTCAAAGAAGAGAAAGCAGAGAATTACCTTGAATGTATTGATATAGTAGTCAACTTCCTGAAGAGAACACCAATAGCTAAAGAACTAAGATTAACAATTGAAAAATGGGACCTCATAAGACAAAAAAGCTACAGTAAGGCAAAAGACGCCATCAATAGGACAAAACAGTGGCCTACAGCTTGGGCAAGGACCTTCACCAATCCTACATGCTACAGAGAATTACGATCCAAAATGTATAATGACCTCAAGAAATTATTTGGTTATCAAGCCAAATAACCCAATTAAAATTGGGATACGGAGATTTACAGAGAATTTTAGACAGAGAAATCTCAAATTACCAAAAAGCACTTAAAAAATATTTAATCTCCTTAGTCATCAAGGAAGTGCAAATTAAAACAAAGACCCAAAACTGAAGAGCTAACACATGTTGGCTGGCTAGGATGTCCAGCAAGAGCCATACTCTATTGCTGGTTGGAGTGCAGGCTAGCACAATTACTCTGTTAGTCAATTTTGTGGTTTCTCAGAAAATTGGGAATAGGTAAGCCTCAAGACCCATCTATTCCACCTCTGGTTATGCACACAAAAGATGCTCTAACCTACCACAAGTACACTGGCTCCACTATGTTCATAGCAGTTTTACTTTTGATCACTGGAAACTGGGAACAAATAAGCTTGCTTCACAACCAAAGAATAGATAAAGAAAATGTGAGTCATACACAAAGTGGAATACATGAACATCACGAAATTTTCAGCCACATGGATAAAAACAAAAAATATCATCATGAGTGACGTAACCTAGACCCAAAAAGATATGCATGGTATGTACTCACTTGTACATGGATAATATTAACCATAAAGTGTAGGATATCCATACTACAAAGCACAGAACCACAAAGGCTAAATAATAAGGAGATTCCAAGGGAGGATCTCTGAATCTCACTCAGAAGAGGAAATAAAATTGTCATAAGAAATGGATGGATGACGGGAACCACCTAGAAGGGGAGGGGAACAAGGAGTGGGTATCAAGTGTAGGGAAATCCAGGGAAAGAAGGCATGGAGAGTAAACTGAAACCAGCTGAAGGGACTGGTGCATCTCTAGGACATGCCACAGACTTGGGACTGGGGTTGGGGGGAGTCCAGAGACTCAACAAGGATAGCTCCAAGCAGTACGTGATATGGAGCCTGAAGCGGCCACTTTCTATAGCCAGGCAGGACTTCAAAAAGAGGGATAAAGACATCAATGCACCCCTAAAACTTTCAACTCAAAATCTGCCTTCCCTACAAGATATGCAGGGACAAAGATAGAAGAGAGACTGAGGGAACTGACTGGCCCAAATTGAGATCCAGGTCAGGAGCAAGCACCAATCCGACACTATTAATGATACCCTGTTATGTTTGAAGAAAGGAACCTAGCATAATTGTCCTCTGAGAGGCTCCACCGAGAAGGTGACCAAACATATGCAGAGATCCACAGCCAAATATAAGGTGAAAAGTTTTGAGAAGAATTGGGGAGAAGGATTGAGGAACCCAGAGGTGTTAGAGGCTCCACAAGAAGATCAACAGAGTCAACTCGCCTGGACTTTTGGGGGAACCAAGAGACTGAATGACAAAGCAAAAAGAATAAAAGGTTTGGACCTAGTTGCCCAGCCAAAATACAGCAAATGTGAAGCTTGGTCTTCCTGAATGTTCCCTAAGAAATGGAGCCTGGGTTTGCCCTAACCCTGTTGCCTATCAGTGGATCCTGCTCCCCTAACTGGGCTGTCTTATCTGGCCTCACTGAGAGAGGATGTACCTAGTCTTGCAGTGACTTTAGATGCCAGGGTGTGTTGATAGATAAGTGGACCTATCTCCTCCTTCTCAGAGGTTAAAGGGAGGAGTGCATAGGAAGAGGGGCCATGTGAGGGGGACTTGTAAATGACAAATGGCTGCAATTAGTATGTCAATAAATTGATAAATCAATGGAGAAAAATATAAATAGTACCATGTGTACAGCAGAACTGATGTCTTAAAATACTTGTCTCTATTAGACTTTCCACATATTCTTTCCTATATAAATATTAGAAACAGGATTTGACATAATAGTAGTAAAAATCATTGACCTGTAAGTCAAATGGTATGTTCAGATACACAGCCATTGTACAGCATTTGACTTACTAAGATTAGTGTATTTTCCAGGTTATGATGAGTCAGATTATAAATTTTGGACGGAATACTACATGAAGCATATGCCATTACATCCTACACTATTGCTGAATTAATGCAGTGTTTTGCCAAATCATTCCAGATGGTCCTCATGGACCAACTCCTCAAATTTTCTATTTTGCCTAATTTTAATCATTGGATAAGACTGAAATACAGTGCAAAGTATTGAGATGCTCTAGAGCAGAGTGTTAAAAATCATTGTGCAGTTTGGATGCCAGATATCATCACTATCCACATTGAAGTGAAGGTTTACAACGAAAAATATCAATACAACTCTGTTCCTTATTACTACCAAGCATCATTTAACATTTATTGTGTAAATGCCCCAGTGATGTGGTTTCCCTTTATGTGATACCCCTGTTGATATAAGGTTGGTATGCCCTGTGAAATTTATAACTATGATTTGCAGAAACCAATTTGCTTGTTTATTAGAATACTCATTTCTCATCTTTAGATTAGTATTTTGTTTTAAATAAAATTGGGTTAAATATGATTTTAGTAATTTCCACTAAAATATGAATGATGAAAGGGAGTTTAATGACTAAAATATATATGGGGAGAGCAATATGGATTTGACCACTAAAGCTCTTCTTGTTAGCATGTGTTCTACAAAGTAACAGGAATCTGGATGCAGCTGAAAATATCTAGTCCAAATCTAAATCCAAGTTAGAATCTAAATATAAAGTAAAATAAATTTAAATAAATTTAAAGTCTCTTGTCACTGTTATTAATCAGGTACCTGAATTTTATTTTCTATATCTTTTTTTCAATCTGGAGAATTTTTTTTCTTCATACACACACATTGGATATTTTATTTACATTTCAAATGTTATCTCCTTTCCTGCTTTTCCTTCCTCAAACTCTCTATCAGATCCCTCTTGCCCCATGCTTCTATTTGGGTGCTACCCCACCCACCCACCTCACTGTCCTGGCATTTCCCTACATTGGAGCATCAAGCATTTACCAGATCTTTGATATATTCAGCTTGTGTTCTGATAGGAACAATTTAGTTTTAAAAGCATACGGAAAAAGTGTTATTTTATATGAATTACAAATTCATTGTGATATCAAAATGAATTCACAGATAATATCTATATATGTGAACAAAATGGCATGTATGTTCTCTCAAATTACCAATACCATTCATTGTTGCTAAACGCACTAGATATTATTGCCTTTCCTACATTGATTCCTAATTGTCATTATTGTCCAGAGATCAGAATAAGATCCACCCATGTCACGTAGTGCCTAGATATTTTAGCATTCTCATAGGTTTACTAAACATTGTTTATTTTTATGACTTTTCAATATATATGCTAGTTTATATACAGATTTTATAATATTAAAATAATGAAATGAGTCTAGCTGTACTGTTAACTTTTATTTGTACTTTACTTTTAGCTTGACAGAGGATTCATAGATCAAATCAAAGATTCTAAAATTGAATAAATGAGTCTTCTGTGGGAAATATTTTCCAGTTTTGCTCTTGTAATTTTAACTATTATAATTTATACAGTCTAGAACATGATGTTTATTATGACATGGCCATACCTGCTTACCAAGGATGTTGTTTGTTTTCACTTTTCAGTCTCGACTTTTTTTCCTCTCCTTATTCCTCATAGACCCCCATCTTCATTTCATATATTCTTGATTTGCATATCTGTGATATTCATCAATTTTATGTTAATTTATTGGGATTATTATGATTATCTGGGCATTATAATTCTACAATTTATGTGAAAATGTCATCGCTTTGTTGGTTCTGGCTATATTCATTGATTTGGTATATAAACACCACATATTCTCTCATATCTGTTAATAGACATTGTAAGAATTAATACACAATGATCCATTTTCCAAAGTGCTTTGAACTATCTTAGGTTCAACTATAGATAACCAGATAAAGTGAAAACCCTCCCAAAGTCTTCTAGTCTAGCCACCTTTACTTCCTATCTAAACAATTTTACAGTACAGAATTTATTAACAGCCAGGCTTGCCTAATGACAGGCAGCCATTACAATGTTATGAATGTAGTAACACTTAAGATAAACAGGCAATAAAACATTAAAATGAATCTATGTAGACTCAGCTGTCAAACAGACATACATCAGTAGCAAAGGAAAAAAATAAGATGATATTTAAGAGTGTTTATTCCTTATAATTCAGCCAGTGAGGAAATAGAGGGAGGGACCTACATTTAGGGCTATAAAATTGTAAATGTAATTATTGTAGTATATTCATTCTAAAAAATGATGTTTTATTATGACATGGTCATATTAGTTTACCAAGAATGTTGCTTGTGCTCACTTTCCATCCTATTTTCTTTCTAATCCTCTCCCTACTCCTTATTCTGTGTGCTTAGTCATCACTCTTACCATTCTGGGCTGACACCCAGATTATCAACGTCATGTCATAAACTGTCTTTCTTTCATTACTCCAATTCCCCTTTCTCTTACAATGTAGTTAAACTGTACACTCCTTACAAGTACCTAGGCTTATTTCATAGGTTAGCTCTTTTAAATATTTCCAATATAAACAGGTATTTCCAATATAAGCAGGTGTCTGTGCTTATAGTATAGATCAATTGGAAATGATATTTTCCATTGTGAAAATTTTCTACATGTATGTAATCAAATCATAGATATTTCTGCATTATTTTACTTTTTCCCATCTTTCTTATGAGCTACATTCAATGGATTTTCAGGACATTTATGGCAGTAATAGAAAATGTCAAGAATATCTTTAATTAGTAGTCTACCAGTGCATGAACATATTGATCAAATAAAAGATTCTATAATCAAGAGAGTATGAAAAGTTCTGAAAATCTAAATTCAAGCCAGAATATGGTCTGGGAATATACCTAGCGTAAAACAAAGTCAACATATACAACATATACAAGAAATACTTTACATCTCTCTAGATTAAGTGTGATACACACAGGGAAATCATTTAGCAATAAAAAACAAAATCTTTTCATTCATTGGAAAATCGATAAGTGTGCGTGTGTGTGCCTGTATATGTGTGAGCATGCATACAAACACCTATCTGTGCAAATGTGCATATAAGTCAAGGAACTGGAAAGGATATAAGAGGTGATCAGATCCCATGGAGCTGAAATTACAGTCTATTGTGACCTATTCAAGATAGGCGATTGAAACTGAATACATATTATCTGCCAGAGAAGCAAATGTTCTTAGCACTGATTTAATTCTCTTGCCCTTAGGTAATTTACAATAACACTTCAACATTTATTTTAGAAATAATTATTTTGAGCTGATGAACTTAATTTTTATCTTTCATTTTATTACAGTTTTTATAGCTCAAACTTTATAAACTTATTAATATGCATGTACCATTTAACAGTTTTTTGTTTCATTTAATTTAAATAGTTTAATACACTTTATTTAGGTACCATATTGACTATGAATATACTGTTATATGAATGAAAAGTAATGATTTTCATAAACTCAGCTGTATAGTCAGCACATTAAATGAAAACTACATTTGTGTTCCTTTTTCTTCTCCAATACTCAAAATTTTTCTGAGACCATTTCCTGACATGTTACCTCACTATGATTATTATTTTAATAATTTTAAAAATCATTATTAGTGCTTCCAACTTCCTGTATTTTTAAAAAGAACATAGTAAGAGAAAAACAAAATGAGCTTTGTTTAATTCTAATACAATTATAATAAAAATAATTACAGATGATATAAAACAGAAGATAATGTTAGAAGAAAATTTAAAGTTATTGAATGTAATTAGTATAATCACGCAAAGTACCAATTCCAGAGACCATTTCAATTTTACCAATTTATTCAATCTTCTTCAGGCTTTAGTTTGTTCATGTATGAAATATGTAAAATAGTTATGTATAATCTAGTATATATATTTTTCAAGGCAGTGCATTTTTAATGTAGAATTCTCATTATGTTTTAGTCATATATCTTTATACTATCTTACATTTGAAGCTGCGTAGTGTGAAAAGTATAAAATTGTCCATGAATGAATAATCACATTAGAAGTTATACTGAATACTTAGAGTAGAATATGTTTTATAAACAATGGGTAGTATGAACAAGTACAGACTTAGTCCCAGAAAAATAAGTCCTACATGATTTCAGACTTAGATTTTAAATTAATTCAAATGCTTGCATATTAAAGGCTTAGATGTTTGCAAGACACTAGAAGAAAGTGGGGAATATTTCAGGAGATTATAGACCATTGTAGGTATGCTCAAAAGAAGAGAGCATAATACTAGAGGTTTTCATTTTACTTTTGATTCTCTTTGTCACCATGAAGTGAGGAGATATTGTACATACATGTATGAAATATGTAAAATGGTTATGTTTAATCTGGTATATATTTTTCAATATATATTCTACATATATTAATATAGAATTCTAATTATGCTTTAGTCATATATCTTTATTGTACTGTCATGCAAGAGGCACAATATCTACAAGCTATGTGATGGAACCTTGATAGGTCTCAAAGAGTGAGCAAAAAAAACATTCCCTTTATAACTAGCTTCTATTTGGAATTCAGCTATATTAATAGAAATTCAGACAATACTTTACTTATAGTAGTAAAAAGCATGACTTGATGAAACTCAGTGATAGAATTCCCACACAAACCCCACAAGGACCTAGATTATATTCTCAACATAGTTAGTTAGGTATATGGATAAATAAACTAATTTAGTTAAATAATAGCTAATTTCTTAGAAACAAAGAAGAGAATGATGTTTGTTAAAAGACATCATACAAAAGAAATCAACTCTCTTGGCTTGGTGAGTAAAAAAATTTTGCCTATGTATAATGCATGTTTTGTGTAATCCTGCTATGTAACATAAAGACTATAGCTAAAAAACACTATTTAATGCAAATATTTCAAAAGTAGACATTATATTGAGTTTTAAACATTATACCTTCAGGAAAACCTTTTTGAGGTGGGTATTAACTTTACCTTGATCCTTATAATGTGTCACTGAGGTATATGTGTGTCCATTGAGCCTACTGTGTATATCCATTGTATAATTCAATTGTTGATGCATAGTATCTAAAATAATGTTTCTAAGATTTATAAAATGATGTACAAACTAACAAAATGATTCATTATATAAGAAAGTAATTATTATAAACTCCAATTTTGAAATTACATTTATAAAATCTACATGTGGTTTTATTTAATAAATTGTGCATTAATTTAGGATGACAAGTGGAGTTACATATTAATTGCTCATCAACAAAATTTTGGTGAGTACTCACTATGCATAATTTTGAGGCCATATACTTGAGGGACCAAAAAGCTTAAGATGGGTGTTTGTAAAAAAATTTATGTGTAATTTAATTATGCACAAAACAGAATATTACTCAATGGTTGAAAAAAAAGATAATGAAATTTACAGGAGAATGCATGGAACTAGAAAAAGAGATACCCTAGACCCAGAAAGATATATAAGATATTTCCTTATATGTAGATATTAGCTGTTAAGTGAAAAATAACAATCTACAGTCCATTTAAGTGAAAATTCCTGGTTACTTTGGAGACACATGTGCTTAATGTGATGTTTTTTGTGGTTGCTATCTTGTGAGAGAATATTTGGTGTTTTTGCTGAAGTAGACAAGTGAGACGATGTTTTGTAAAGTAGACACATGTGAGGGCATGTGATATTTTGCTCTAGCAGATGCTTGAGAGGGTGTGCAATGTTTGAAAAGAGTATAAATGGAACCTAATAAACAATAAGAAGACACCCTTGTAAGGCTACAGTGTGCAACACTTCTATGATCTTTGCTGGTCTAGCAATGCATTGCTATTTTTTTCTGGCCATGCAACACTTCTGTGCTCTTCACTTCCATAGAGTGAAATGAACCAAAGCACTTTTCGATGTATTCTGGCTTATTCTTGATTCAGCAGAGCTTAGCCAGTTATGTTGGATCCAGCCCCTGTTACAGACTGGTGTTTGCTATTACATTGCTGATATCCTGACAAAGAAGATTAGAGTCACCTGAAAGAAGTACTTCTGAGTGGGTCTACAACCCCCTTGTGCTATTAATGATCTTTCTTCCATACCTTTGGTCTGTGGGAAAGAAGGGAGGTTGAAGAATATATTACAGGACTATAAATAAAGTAGGCTTTGAAAAAATCTAAGTCTACATTCCATAGACTCATTGTGAGGGGACACATGAATCTACATTGGAGGGAAAAATAGAATACATTCTTTGGATTGTCTGACAGTACAGGAGGCAGGAAAAGAAGGATCAAGGGTGGATAGAGAGGACATTTAGGGAGAGACAGCTAAAACTGAGGGCCATTGAAGGGGTAGTAAGAAAAACTAGTGCAGTAGAAACTTACTAATATATATGATGGCAATCTTAAGAAGTTCTAAATGATGGGGAGATGGAGTCCCAACTAGACATCTCTTGTCATCAAACAAATCTTCCAGTATCAGGAATAAGTGACCTCCAATGGAGTTGTTAGCCAACATGGAAATCTCCAATCATTATAGGCTATTTCCAAGAGAACAGATTGATCTTCCCAACCTGAGAGCAAGACCTCATTGCTGAAAACAAGACCTACACAGCTCACTGAACATTGAGAAATAGAATTAGTGTCTGCATGGGACCTTAAGTTCTACTTTATATTGTCTTTGTTATGTCAACTTACACTGTAGATGAACATAAGAGAAAAATATACACCAACTCAACCACAAAATTTTGATCTACATGCTGTATTGCCTGCAAATTATGCTAAATCAGTGGTGGCACAACCTTGTGGGAGTAACCAACCAATGTCTAAATCAGATAGGCTTAAAGATCACTAAATGAGATGGGAGGAACCCATAACCAACACTAAATGGATTTAGTCCAGAGACCTAAAAAATCAGAAATAAAAAACCAAAACAATCAAAAAACCAAATACTCCAAACAACAATGATAAACAGTACTGCTTTTAAATAAATATGATAATATAATAACTACTAATGATATATTACTATAGTCATAGATCATTGCCTCATTCAGCCGTAATCAGGGAAGCTCTCTCCTGTAACAGAGGAAAACAAGTAGACACAAAGCCAGTCATTAAACAGAGAGATAGAGAGACCTTGGAAAACTCATCTCTACATGGGATGTCAACATCAAAACCCTGCCTTCATAGAACAAGAAAAAAAGCAG